>NC_087170.1:20906494-21053994 GCF_035594125.1 Scylla paramamosain | reverse complement strand
TATCAGTAACAGGATTTTCATATAAAGTAGTGGAAATGAGAAAAACTAATAAAAAAAATATATATATATGTATTAATAACTTGCTGTTTCATTATAAGTTACGAAAAATCTAGCAAATGCATAATAGATCCTTTAAACATGTATGAAGAGAGAAAATGGAGACGAATATCCATGCACCATACCGTAGCAGTGTATCTTAATGCAATGTGTTATAGCGCAGTATATCTCACTCCAGTGTAATTCACTCCAATAATGCGTCACGGACCTCACACAAACCATGGAACAGATATCGACCGTGCAAGGCGCCATGTTAAGCTTATCATGTCTATCTTTTGTCTATCTGTCTACCTGTCTGTCCGTCTACCTGGTTAACTTACACTAACACAATCCTCGTTACAAACTGGAGTGTTAGTATGGCATGTAAGTACTAGAAATGCTTACGGCAGGAGAGTGTGCCATTAGAATATAAGTGAAATGTTAACAGCTGGTGTGCTCGTAACGACGTGCTGAGGGTCGTGTGAAGTGAGGGAAAGGAGAAACAGACTACGGAATGAGAGAGAGAGAGAGAGAGAGAGAGAGAGAGAGAGAGAGAGAGAGAGAGAGAGAGAGAGAGAGAGAGAGAGAGAGAGAACGGACAGACAGACAGACGGACAAACAAAAAGGTGGACAGAGAAACAGCCAGCCAGTCAGCTAACCAGACAGACACAGACAAATAGATAGATAGATAGATAGATGGATAGTTTATTGACCACAGTTAGCAAGCATGTTACAAAAGATCATAAAACAACACTATTCAAAAAATGCAGACACATATTCAGGCAAACGAACAGACAGACAGGTAGATTGGAGAGAGATTAATGGAGAGAAGGTGAAAAGCTGACGTGAACGGGAACAGCAACGACGAAGACGAAAATAATAACAAAAATAACAACAACAACAATAATAATAATAATAATAACAATAAGAATAATAATAATAAGCAAATGAAACGTATATTTAACAACACGAAGAAGAAACAAGCAAAAAAAGAAAAAAACACACACAAAGAAGACGAGGAGGAGGAGGAGGAGGAGGATAAATTCATGGAAAGCAATGATAGGATTGGCAGCAAATTGGTGAGAAAAGAAATAAGAGAAGGAGGCGAGAAAAAATGATAAATTACATAATATTCACATGAAACATATTCCTGGAAAACATGATAGCGGATGCAAGGGAAGGGAAACGACACAGGGTGGAAGGAAGGGGAAGGATGGAGGAGGAGGAGGAGGAGGAGGAGGAGGAGGGAGGTGGAAGGAAAGAGAGAGAATACTTTTACTTTATATGGCAAAGAAATCCAGTTATTAAATTATCCCGGGTGAGTAGAGACACATGATGAGGAGAGAGAGAGAGAGAGAGAGAGAGAGAGAGAGAGAGAGAGAGAGAGAGAGAGAGAGAGAGAGAGAGAGAGAGAGAGCAAAAGGTAAACTGCTCTAACAGTAAAAGATGAACTGCTTAACTCTTCTTCCTTCCTCCTCCTCTTCCTCCTTCTCCTCTTGCTCCTCCTCCTGCTCTCTTCTTCCTCATCCTCTTGCTTTTCTTTCTCTTCCCTTTTCCTTTCACTTTTCAATTTTCCTGAGTGATTTATGGATGGGAAAAATACTGAGGATACAATGACACGTAACATGAAATCTTACTTCACCAACATTCACATATATGGATTAGGAATTCCCAGAACGATGTTGGCGGGAAAAAATAAATATATAAATAAAATTATCTCCTTTTCCGTACTTTGTAGATGATGGTGGTGCTGCTTGTGGTGGTGATGGTGATGGTGGTGGTTGATGGAGGCTGTGGGACGCCTTATGATGCAGAAGTGTGCGGGATATTGATATTGCAGTCGATGTGGCTTAAAGAATACTATAATAACCATGCTGCGTCTTTGAGGTTAATCTTTTACAACCAAAGATGCGAAGTATTTACCGTAGCCATATTTGACTATAAAGGATACAGTCACTGGGCGAAAACTTGTGCTAAACTTGTACTTGTGATGGTTGGTGATTTATTGCGGTACGTATGACGATAAAACAACAATTTCCTAAGTTAAACACAACAGAAAATTTTGCAGTGGTGGTGGCCTGAGTGGGTGTGATTTATGATGGGTGTGCGTTGCGGGGTCACTAAGCTAAGATTGCTAGGGCAGAGATAATAGAATATGCCGAGCTGAGTATGATAGAAAGGAGGAAAGTTAAATTATGTACAGGTTTTCACGCAGATAGGTAATGCTGCAACTGACTGGCTGTGAGTGCTTATCAGATAAAGCACACACACACACACACACACACACACACACACACACACACAAACACACTCTCTCTCTCTCTCTCTCTCTCTCTCTCTCTCTCTCTCTCTCTCTCTCTCTCTCTCTCTCTCTCTCTCTCACGCAAGCAGGCAGTCGTCCAATCAGAGACGGGAATCGAAGGCCTGAAGTTTGCTGAGTGTCAATGAATCTGGAAACACAAATGAAACACCTACTGCCACCCAGTGACTCTACAGACAAAATGAAAACACAGGATCCAGAGAACGGTGAGAAGCGCGGCGTGTGTGTGTGGCGGCGCCTCAGACACAAGCCGCTCAAGGTGGAAGCTTTGGTGCAGAATCTCGGCCGGTGATGGTGATGCCTGCCGCGACCCTCCTACAAGAAGGTGGCGGCCTTTCACTTCCACTGGGAGGAGATCTTCCACACCCAGCAGACCTACACTCCATGCCAGCAGATATGGACATGGGCCGCCTGCAAAATGTAGTCTAAATAATGGTTGCCAAAAAGACTAACAGTACACAAAGGAAGTACAAGGCAGAGAGGTCAGCTTAGAAAGTTATGGTCATTGTCTTATGGGGCTCCGAAGGAATAACTTAGATTGAATTCCTGGAGTGGAAGAAAACAATCACTGGAAAATACTACGGAAGTGTTTTGCGGAAATTAAAGAACGCGTTAAGCAAATAAATGGCGGAAATTAAAATGCATGACAGAATCTCTTCATCACAATAACGCTTCGCCTCCTGCCCAGCCTCCTCACAACCTCTATCCCGTCCCTTCACATTTTTTTCCTCTTTCCAAACATAAAAGAACACGTAAAAGGAGTCAGAAAGATTCCATTTCCCAAATATGCAAGGCAACAGATAAGAGAGAACAAAAAAGAAAAAAAGAAATAAAAATATCTGCAATAACAGTAAAGATAATAATCCAAGAATGTCTGGTATGTGAGAGAGAGAGAGAGAGAGAGAGAGAGAGAGAGAGAGAGAGAGAGAGAGAGAGAGAGAGAGAGAGAGAGAGAGAGAGAGAGAGAGAGAGAGAGAGAGAGAGAGAGAGAGACTGCTACCAAAACACACAACCACCCACACACACACACACACACACACACACGGAGAAAGAGCAATATCAACAAGAAGTAATTTCCGCATCGTCAGTGGCTGGCAACACCCCGCAACACACTCCACGGTCCCTCAGATGACACACGCCACACCAACACCGCCAGGCACTCCATAACGACACCACTGCTGCACGTAACCCAACCTCGCCGCACTGAAGCACCATAATTAAATACATTTCTTCTATCATCTCCCCTTTTGGCGGTACTAGCTGATATATTGCTGAGTACGGAGCAGTGATGATGGTTGTGAAAGTAATGGTTACCCGTATGAGAGGCTGAAGGATGAGGTCACTTGTTTAGGCAGATCTGTGTGAGGGCAGCGACCACGTATCAGATTGATCTTTCAGCGGGTGACCTCAGTCGTCGCTATGGGAACCGGGAGATGACGGTGGGGCAGAACACATCGCTTGGCTGATTCTCCTCCCCCACCCCCTCCTCATTTCCCATTTCCTCCTCACCTCTTTCTCCTATTCACCCTCATCTTCCGTCCTTCCTTTTCCTTTCAGCTCTTTCGCCTCAGTGCCTAAGTGCTCTGCTCCTGGAGACTACCTTACCTCTAGTACCAGGAAACTAACTTGACTCGTCTGTATATAATGCAAGACGACGTCAGTGGGGTAAGAGGAAGGTGAAGTCTTGTTAACTTTTTACCAAACGATGTATTTTTCTCGTTTGTCTTTCTCTTTGTCTGTTACTTCTCCGTTCTCCATCTTGCAAGTTTGTTCTCCTATCACGGGTTTCACTTGGTGCCGCAGACTGTGGTGCGGGAGATGAACCGGCTGGGACTGCTGGTGGATCTGTCCCACGTGTCCCAGGCCACCATGCGGGAGGCGCTAAAGGTGTCGCGCGCCCCTGTTATCTTCAGCCATTCTTCCGTCTACGCCATCTGTAAAAACCCAAGGAACGTGCCCGACGACATCCTTCGAGAAGTGGTGAGTGGCGGAGAGACACTGAGGCTAATGTTATGTGTATGTAAAGGTGGTTGTCTACATATTCGACTTTCATCACCTCCTCTTCCCTTTCTTCCTTTTCCTTTCTCTTCATTTGACTTAATGCCCTCATTATCACTTTCTGCGTCACTGTTCTGCGTATTTGTTCCTCACTTTTCTTCACCCTTCTTACATTCACGTAGCCAACACATCATCTTATCCACACGCCTTTATACAGCGGTGCCATAAAGAGTTACATCATCGTTTGTCTAGATCAGCATCTCTTAAGCCGGAGTGTTATCACCCCGCCTGAAATAAACTTTAGTGGATGCTGGATATTGCTTCTCTTATGTGCAGTGCAACATTTAAGTCGAATATTGGGTTGCCGGACTTTCAAAATCCCATTGTGTGTTGCAATTGGTTTCAAGAGATCCTGGGAATTAATTTCAGCCAAGCGTGATGAAGCATGACAGGCAGCACATCTGGTGTTATTTCGTCATGGTCTAGTAAATCACGCTGATAAATCATCCCTGCTGCCCTTAGCGGGGGAGACGTGTGGCTTTGTTCTCATTATTTGTGATCTGTATCTCTCATACTGTTTTATCACCTTGCTTGTTTCATTCTGGTCCAGATTCAATTAAAAAATCAACATTGTTTTATGATTTCTTGCGCTCTAATTTCTGTTTTGTTTTTCTTTTATTGTATTGACTTTTAATTATGATTCATATCCTTTACGTGTGTTTAGTTTTCTTCGCTTTTTAATTTCAGTGTAACCATATCAACTTAGCGACTTGATCAATTCATATACGCACTTTTCGTGTCGCGTTATGGAGATATGAAGCCATAACAGCATGATAAGTGTATCTGCACGTGTCGAGCTTTTCAGAACAACAATACTCTTTGAGTGGAACTGATCAGATTCGCGTTTTCTCTCTCGTTGATAAAACTTAGGGTGAAAATGTTTGATGTTTCTATCCAAAACATGTCATATTTCAAAACAGTATTATTTATTCATATCCCTCGCTCAGGCGGTGAACGGAGGCGTGGTGATGGTGAGCTTCTACACCCACTTCCTCACCTGCAGCCAGCAAGCCTCCGTCAAGGATGTCGTGGGTAAGTCTCACTCTGTCAATAACAGTGTGTTTCTGTTTATTTCCGTTGGGGTTTACCTGTTCGTGATCCTTTAATTGTATTTTCGTATTTTTGCTTTTTAGATTCATTCATATTTACGTGTGTGTGTGTGTGTGTGTGTGTGTGTGTGTGTGTGTGTGTGTGTGTGTGTGTGTGTGTGTGTGTGTGCGAAGTTGCTGGTTTTTCTGTTGCTGTTGTTGTTGTTGTTTTGTTTGTCTCTGTCTATATCTGTCCGTCAGTCTGTCTGCGTTCTGTCTCAGTCAGTCAGTCAGTCTGCCCACTTGTTTGTCTGTACTGAAAGACAATGTGTGCTGGTGCTAGACCTCTTAATGAACCGAAGCGACCTTCCCAGGTAGCGCCGGCACCAAGTGACCCAACGGTGGCTAGATGCTCGTTTCAGGCAATTAGCACTGACAGAGCCTCTCCCTCTCTCCCTCTCTCCCTCCCTCCCTCACTTCTTCCCTCCCTCCCTCCGTGTGTGTGTGTGTCAGAGAGAGAGAGAGAGAGAGAGAGAGAGAGAGAGAGAGAGAGAGAGAGAGAGAGAGAGAGAGAGAGAGAGAGAGAGAGAGAGAGAGAGAGAGGCTTACAGATAGACGAATGGTTTCAAACAAGCAAACAGACAGGCAGACAAAGTCACAAAATATTCCACTTAAGAAGACGGAAAAGACGGAAGTGTGCAATAATAATTCATGGAAGGACGCGACAGCTTAGAGATCCAGAGCCTCCACTTCAGCAGCACACACTAATCTGATGGCAGCACTTACCAGTAACCTCGACGATCAAAGACGTGGAAAAGAAAGTTATGTTTTACGACTTAATGCTTCTCGTAGGTCTCTGTGGAGCAGCTTTTTCCTTGGCGTGAAAGATGTAATAGGCAAGTAAGTCTATACATGTAAAGGAGTATCACACATGTTCCTGCTAGCTTACTGCTGCCTTCCTTATTTTATTACGTTATTTGGTTCACTGTCCATAGTTCTGCTCAAATAGAAGTGCACTGCTATCCTAAGAAAACAATTGTTAGCTAATTTTGTTTAAGTGAGCCTAACAATCATATGTCATCAGTGATCGTAAATATTATGCAATAGGTTAATTGACTGGAAAATAAGCCACGGATTGTGTAGCCATCCCCATTACTTGTGCCGGAAGTAAAACCACTCGACACAAGTCAAGATTGCATGTCCAGCACCACGCTACATCAGCTCAGTACACGTCCCTTTGTTGTGAAGTGCTGGGGTCATACGATGATTGACAAAAAAAAAAAAAAAAAAGTCACGGATTGAGAAGTTATATTTTCCCATTAGTTTCACATGAATTTAAACTACCCAACACTCGTCCAGGTCCAGCATCACGCTATACCAGCTTATTACACGTCACCTTGCTACGGAATGCTGGCGTCATATCTAAAACTTGTCTTCAAATAACACCAGGCTATTGTACGTGATGTTGCATGACACACACTATTAGGGACTTAAAAACTTCAGTCAGCGTGAGAGCACTTTCACTATTCAGTATTCTTTGCAAATGACTCCAGTGCGCTCAGTAAGTCTTTGTGGTGCGTTAAAAGCCCCTGAACAGTATTAAAATCATTTATGTATTTCTGAAAAGGTACGCGGCACTGTTATCTCCCATTCACTTCACTTTTAACCACTTACTTCCTCCCTCCCAGCCCACTATGAGCCAATCACCATAATTCTCCGGCTCTTTCTACCGCCACTTATCTTCATTTCCCACCGAACACTAGCTCCTCTCCCCCACTGCCTCTATTCACTAGCATCCCCTGTCATGTATCTAGCCTTGCCACTCTTCCAGCCACTCAGAGCACTGCTGTTACTCACACTCGCCACACCTTACAACCCCCACTCCAACACTCCACGCCACTTTCCTCTCCCCACACTCCACTTCACCACTCAACTTCAATAAAAAGAGAAAACCAGCGCAACTTTTCCAGTCTCAAGTCACCCCGAGAGCCTTCAAGTGTAGTGCCTCTGTGTGTGTGTGTGTGTGTGTGTGTGTGTGTGTGTGTGTGTGTGTGTGTGTGTGTGTGTGTGTGTGTGTGTGTGTGTGTGTGTGTGTGTGTGTGTGTTATATTCTTGTCAAAAATAAAATATGGAATAGATTTTGATACAAGACTTGCCCTAGCGTAATCTTCCCTCCATGTCTCAAGAAAATCTGACCAAAAATCCCAACTAACGATCGCTGTTTCAAGGCCCAACGCATCACTTAGTTAACGAAACTACACTTTTTTTTTTCTTTTTTTCTGAGGAAGCCTTGGAAGTTACGACAAAATGGACAGGATAGAAACTAAATTTTAAAGCGCCAAGAATAACTAACCATCTGTGGAGTGGAATGAATAGATTACAACAACAAATGCGTTTACAGTATATTAATTTATGAGAGAGAAAAAAAAAACTAATTATTTGGAGTATTTCATTCCTTATTTTCCTTATAAATCACCTTAGATTTTTTCTTATAAATTCAGCTCTCTCTCTCTCTCTCTCTCTCTCTCTCTCTCTCTCTCTCTCTCTCTCTCTCTCTCTCTCTCTCTCTCTCTCTCTATTGGGCGTTCAGTAAGCGCATTAGGATCCCCGGTGTCCTCAAAGGCGATCTTGATTAACCTGAAGGGCAGTGTTCCATTACACCAAGTGGTCGTACTGCCAGACTTGTTTGTACAGAAAGCCACTTACACGAGGAAGGAAGAGGAGGAAAGTGACGAGGGTCGACTTGACAGGAAAGGGACTTCAAATGTCTTTGCAAGTGCCACGACCCTCTCTCTCTCTCTCTCTCTCTCTCTCTCTCTCTCTCTCTCTCTCTCTCTCTCTCTCTCTCTCTCTTTCATCAGTGCCACGCTCTGAGTTTACAGTCACTCGGCACTGGGGCGGATAGTACTCAGGTCAAATGATCCTCAAGACAGATCGGCTCAGTGCAAATAGACGATGATATCCTTATGAAAGGCTTCCGTTTTCTGGAGTGCGGCGCAATACATTATGTTCCTCTGAAAAAACCTTGACATCTTCCCCTGAAATGTTTCCACCTGGAGCACTTGAACCACTGCCTCGCTCGCTCCAGGCTCACCTTTCGCTGGGTTTATTTTTAGTGTTTTATTTGGATAGCAAAGTCTCCAGGTTGTGGACAGATAACTTAGTTTGGACCATGGGATCTGTATGATTTCAGCGTCTCTCTCTCTCTCTCTCTCTCTCTCTCTCTCTCTCTCTCTCTCTCTCTCTCTCTCTCTCTCTCTCTCTCTCTCTCGAGGCTAAAATTTTCTTCAAGATTTAGCGTCTGAGAGAGAGAGAGAGAGAGAGAGAGAGAGAGAGAGAGAGAGAGAGAGAGAGAGAGAGAGAGAGAGAGAGAGAGAGAGAGAGAGAGTCGACATGAATCGGGAGAATAAAATAGTTACTCTGACGTAAAAAGAAAGAAAAAAAGAATTTCGTAGAAAGAGAAATATTTTTGTTTGCATGAATACTGACGGTGAATGTGTGTGTGTGTGTGTGTGTGTGTGTGTGTGTGTGTGTGTGTGTGTGTGTGTGTGTGTGTGTGTGTGTGTGGTTCTGAAGCGAATAACCCGAATCCAGAGTATATTCAAAACTTAAGTATAGATTTTCTAGATAAATAAATCCACTTCATTCTCATCCCTCCAACTCTCTCTCTCTCTCTCTCTCTCTCTCTCTCTCTCTCTCTCTCTCTCTCTCTCTCTGGTTTTGTGATATGCTTTCCTCTGGTCCAATTTCTTATCTATCCTCTCACGCCTGCCTGTTTCCCTCTCTTTGTCTGTCTTTATCTAGCTTCTCTTTCTCCTCTCGCAATCTTTCTTCTTCTTCTTCTTCATCTCTCTCTCTCTCTCTCTCTCTCCCATCCTGTCATTGTGGCATTATTAATAATCTGTAATCATTCTCATTTCCTACAATAATAACAATCTCTCATATATTGACTGCATTAACCTATTTCATAAAAAGCTTATGTAATTCAGAAGATACCACTAACACTATTCCTCTCTCTCTCTCTCTCTCTCTCTCTCTCTCTCTCTCTCTCTCTCTCTCTCTCTCTCTCTCTCTCTCTCAACAGATCACATCAACCACGTGCGGAAAGTGGCTGGAGTGGAACACGTGGGCATCGGAGCAGACTTTGATGGTGTCAACAAGTAGGTCATGTAGTGTTAAGTATACTGTGTGTGTATGTATGTATGTTAGTGAGAATGTTTGTACGTAAGCGGTAGTAAAACAGCGCACACACACACACACACACACACACACACAGAGAGAGAGAGAGAGAGAGAGAGAGAGAGAGAGAGAGAGAGAGAGAGAGAGAGAGAGAGAGAGAGAGAGAGAGAGAGAGAGAGAGAGAGAGAGAGAGAGTCATTTGATATTATTTCATATTTCGATCTTTCCCTCTTCATCTTTTCCCTCCAGATTTTCCCCTGTATTAAGAGAGACGAAGACAGATCGGAGGAGGAGGATGAGGAGGAGGAGGAGGAGGAAGGAAAAAAGTTATAATTACAAAATATTAGGAGATTTTTCCCGTCTCTCTTGTGCCACTTTCCGGATTTCCGAGAAGACACAATGTGGTTCCTTTCTTCCTTGCTGTTCATGTTCTTTTATTGTTTTCTATTACTGTTTTTCATTTCAAAGTTTCGCCCACCACTTTCTGGAAGGATAGATATAACTCAGCAGGATCCCCTTCCCTGTTGTAATTCTTGTCGAATACTTGTGTTTTTTTCTGCCCCGAAGTAATGAAACACTTCCATCTCGTGTGTGCCTGTCACTGTGTGTGTGTGTGTGTGCGCGTGTGTGTGTGTGTGTGCGCGCGCTAATAATATGAATGAAGACATGAATAAGTAAATACACGTGTACACAAATACATACATACATACATGCAATTATGAATATTAATTCATATTCAGGTTGAGAACAAGTAAATTATTTTACTTCATTATTTTGCACACAATAACATGACACATGTCTGAGGTCGGAAAATGAGGAAGAATGGAGGGAGAGACGAAGGAAAGGAAGAAAAAAATGAAGAGGGTGAGAAAGGAGTGGACATGATGGGAGGAGGGTAGTATATAACGATGAATGGAGTGTTGGGAATAGCGGATGTAGCTGTCAGCCTTCCCTAAAAACCAGTCTTTCCTTTCCTCTATCTGAAGGCAGGGAAGGGGGCGTGGTTAAAAGGACTGCCACTGCATTAGGCAAGGCTGGGTGAGGGAGGCGGCAAATATATGATACAGAAAAGGAGACCAAGGGATGGAAATAACAGGTACACAAATTAAAGGAAACTGAACTAATAAAGCGGAAGGTCTAAGAGGCATTTTTCTACGTAGGCCTAAATAAAGAATAAAAACTTAACGAAGAGGGTGTCTGCTTGTTTTAGGAGGGAAAAATTTAGTTACATTTGCATTATAAATTCAGGGTGTTTCATAATTATAAAAAGAGGTGACGGTAGGAGGAAGACAAGGAAGTATTTTGAGAGCCAAGTTTTTACTAACTGAATCATCTAGTTTAATTTATTCCATGCGTAATAACAATCTATTTATATAATACCTATCACTTATTTGTATTCTAGACGATATACTCATTTACATTATCTAGCTATTACTGCATCTGTTTTTACTTTTAAACAGTACAGCTGGATAAACACATACATCCATACATATACTCGTATCGTTAAAAGTGATGGTTTCTTCAGCATTTTGTATTTTCTTTAATATATAATCTTTTCCTTATAATGGTCTTCCACACACACACACACACACACTAGTCCATTCATTTTTTCTTTTCCTCTTAATTCTGAGCCAACTGGTATCTTAAGCATCAGAAGAAGACGAGGAATGGGAGTGAAAGGAAGAGGCAAAGTAGAAGTAGTAGTAGCAATGATAGCAGTGGAGATGATAGTGACTGGGACGGGTCGGGATGGAGGAGAGGTGGATGCAGGGAACCACAGACGCAAATGAATGAATCATCCTTTTGAGGGAAGCAACAAAAGATGAAGGGGAAGTGCGGGAGACGGAAAAAGGAAATGAGTGTTGGGAAGGGAAAGAAGGGAGGGGGTGGTGGTGGTGGTGGTGGTGGTGGTGGTGGTGGTGGTGGTGATGGTGGTGGTGGTGACGTGTGAGGGAGAGGGAAAGTGATGGCGAGACAGTCACATAAAAGGCTGGGAGGCTTGCGTGAGAGAGGCTGTATTATACTTGATGGTGATAAAGTTTGCTATAATGTGGAGACGTATCATGATTACAATCGTATCACTGTCACTCCTCTCCTCATATTCTTTCCTTAGCCGTGAGTACTCGAGCGTTCACCTGTCACTCATTATCGCCTTCCAATTCATTATTCATTCTACCTGCCCTTCTTCATTACCTTATCTCTGAATCTAACTGTATCACGTCTCTGTGCCTCTTCATGTCTTCCTTGTTCTACTATTACACAGTCTCCTCTCCCTCCCTCTCTCTCTCTCCCTCTCTCTCTCTCTCTCTCTCTCTCTCTCTCTCTCTCTCTCTCTCTCTCTCTCTCTCTCTCTTATCTCACGCGCAGAGCAGCTGTCTGGTAGAAGGTAAATTTTTATGAGAGCCCCTCAGGTCGGCGGCGTGGAGGTAAGAGGGAGGAAAAAACGGGAGGAGGAAGGGAAGGCAAGAGGATGGGAAGCTGTGCTATCGCTTATACTCTACCTCTATCTTTCCCATTCCCCGACACCACGCCGCTACTGCCACTTTGATAATAAGATCACCCCGTCGTCTATCTTCCTTTAGTCTATGGAGAAGAAGGGAAACAATAGGTGCTCTGTGCCAATAAACATCGATATTTTACTTCCACCTCCTCCCTCACCGAAACTAAAAAAGCTCACTGGCTACCATTATTTTTCTTCTCTCCCTTTTATTCCAATGAAGTCGAATTTAGGAATAAAACCATTTTTTTTTTTTTTCAACGAGGAATGCTCGGGAACTTCAATATAAAATGAACGAAATTCCTAAAATTCTTACTCTATCAAAATTCATAAGTGAAATAACCGTGCTGGAAGGGAATTTGTGCGTCTGGCGCGCCGACTCATCTGATCTTCCCACCATACCTCATATTTTTTTCCCCCATCCCCTCTGCATCCCTTCCTCTTTTTCTTCCTCTCTCCCGTGCCCTTAGTCGCTCACAAATCCTGTTTTGACATCGCCATTGTTTGAACCTTAATGGGAGACGCAGATTTCAAAGAGACCAGGACGTCTGTCACTGAAATAATGTAAATGTTACATGATGACATTCTGGCAACACACTCTCCTTCTCGCATCCACGGCACCCCCAGTCCCCCCTCTCTCTCTTTTTTCTCTCTCTCTAGACTTTCCTCTCCATCTGCGAATGTTTACATATACAGCATATTACTACCGTTGTTCTTTATATCCGTCATCAACAAACATGACTCAAAAAGGAGGAAGAATTTAGAAAACAATCAGTTTCACCACCATCAACAACAACAATTTCTATTCACCCCGACATTCTCGAAACAATACAACTACCAACACCTTTCAACACCTCAACCACCAGTAAGAGAACCAACTAATGCATCTTTCCTTCTCTCCCTTGCTGTACCACCCTGACTAACCTCTCCAACCACTTCCAACCCTATCACCCACCCTTCTCCATCCACATCCCCTTGTCTTCTTCCCGTCTCCTCCTGGTGGTGTTCACAATCCTTCTTCTACCTTATACCCAACTTTCCCCACGTCCTTTTCCCTTCGTCCCATGACCCCATCCCTTTCTCACAGGCTGCCGGAGGGGCTGGAGGACGTGTCACGCTACCCACATCTCTTCGCTGAACTTCTCACCGACCCAAAGTGGAGCCTGGAAGATCTCAAGTTACTGGCGGGAAAAAACCTCCTTCGGGTCATGAGAAACGTGGAAAAGGTGAGAAGGCGAGATGGAGAGGAGAGGAGAGGAGAGACGGAGAGCTAGGAAGACAAGGTAGGCAAAAAGGAAGGGAGGAAGGGAGAACGAGGAGGGTAGGAATAAGGGAAGAAAACAAGAACTGAAATGTGAAGAAAAATAAATAAAAGGAAGAAAGGATGGAAGGAAGATAAACAGAAGAGACGGAAAGAGGGAAGGAAGCAAGCCAAAGAAGCCAGAAGGAAGAGAAGAAGTAAGGATTAGAAGAAAGGATTGGAATAACTGAAGAAAACAAGGATGAAAAGCAAAAAAAAATGAAATAAAATAAAGGAAAACAGATACATAAAATGGAAGAAGAAGGGAAGGAGAGAAGGAATGGCTTTGGGAGTGTGGGGAAGTGTTAGGTAAGGATGAATGGATGGATAAAATGTAGCAAGGGAGAACGTGCATAGAGAGAGCAAAAAGGGAAGGTGGGAGGAAGTATCACATCAAATAGGATGGGGAAAATAAGTGAGGAGCTGCAGAAAAGGAGGATTAGCTGGGTACGTACAGATAAGGCGCGGTGAGGAAAACGCCGAATATAGAAGAGGTAGATGGAAGAATAAGAAAGAGAGATTATATGATGAAAGGAATAGACGACTTACAAAACAGAAAACAAAGTGAAAAGCAAAACAAAATAAAAAAAGTAAAAAAAGAAAAAAAAGAAAAAGGGAGATGAATGTAATAGAGGAAAAAATAAGATAGAGGAAGAATGAGAGAGAGAGAGAGAGAGAGAGAGAGAGGAGAGAGAGAGAGAGAGAGAGAGAGAGAGAGAGAGAGAGAGAGAGAGAGAGTTGGTGTACAGTGCTGAAGGTGGCGGTAAGGCGGCCGTAGACGAATAGGAGGAGGAAGAGGAGGAGGAGGAGGAGGAGGAAGAGGAGGAGGCGATGGTGGTCGTGGTGGAGGAAGAAGAAGAAGAAGAAGAAGAAGAAGAGGAGGAGGAGGAGAAGGAGGAGGAGCCGTGGGAGACTAAAAATAGATTACAGATCGACATGGGAGGAATTTATGAGATGGGGAAAGACAGAGTAATCGGATGCACCGGAATGAAGGGAGAGAAGGAACGGAAAGAGGAAGGGGAAGGAGAGAGAGAGCGAGAGCGAGCGAGCGAGAGAGAGAGAGAGAGAGAGAGAGAGAGAGAGAGAGAGAGAGAGAGAGAGAGAGAGAGAGAGAGAGAGAGAGAGAATGAGGCATGGCAGTGTTGCTGAAATGATGATGTAATAAGACAGGGGCGAGAGAACAAGGAAGATCATGAGAGAGAGAGAGAGAGAGAGAGAGAGAGAGAGAGAGAGAGAGAGAGAGAGAGAGAGAGAGAGAGAGAGAGAGAGAGGAGAGAGAGAGAGAGAGAGAGAATTAATCACATACCAGCATCCTCACCTATAGCCTCAAGAAAATGACTGACCTATCTTCACCTAGCCTAACCTAACCTAACTTAACCTAACCTAACCTAACCTAACCTAACCAAACCTAACTTAACCTAACCTAACCTAACCAAACTTAACTTAACCTAACCTAACCTAACCAAACCTAACTTAACCTAACCTAACCTAACCAAACCTAACTTAACCTAACCTAACCTAACTTAACCTAACCTAACTTGACTTAACCTAACCAAACCTAACTTAACCTAACCTAACCTAACCAAACCTAACTTAACCTAACCTAACCTAATCAAACCTAACTTAACCTAACCTAACCTAACCTAACCAAACCTAACTTAACCTAACCTAACCTAACCAAACCTAACTTAACCTAACTTAACATAACCTAATTTAACCTAACCTAACTTAACCTAACCTAATCAAACCTAACTTAACCCAGCCTAACCTAACCAAACCTAACTTAACCTAACCTAACCTAACCAAACCTAACTTAACCTAACCTAACCTAACCAAACCTAACTTAACCTAACCTAACCTAACCAAACCTAACTTAACCTAACCTAACCTAACTTAACCTAACCTAACCTAACTTAACCTAACCTAACTTAACCTAACCTAACCTAACCAACCCTAATTTAACCTAACCTAACCTAACCAAACTTAACCTAACCTAACCTAACCTAACTTAACCTAACCTAACTTAACCTAACTTAACCTAACCAAACCTAACTTAACCTAGCCTAACCTAACCAAACCTAACTTAATCTAACCTAACCAAACCTGTCTTAACCTAACCTAACCTAACCTAACCTAACCAAACCTAACTTAACCTAACCTAACCAAACCTAACCTAACCGAACTTAACCTAACCTAACTTAACGTTTATCTTGACAGGTACACCTTGACATGAAGAAGAAGAAGGAGATGCCGTATGAAGAGGAAGTGCCACCGGATCAGCTAGAAGGCCTTACCTCCTGCAGCTACAAATTTACAAAGGACGATGAATCCTAGTAAAACGTCGACATAGGAAAATTACCCCTTGCTTTGTGGGGCTGGGGTGGGTAGTGGAGTGTGGGGGGGAGTGTGTGCTGGGACGGGAGCTGTAGGAGTTGAAATGGCGGTAGAAAAGCCAGTCTCCTTAGCTCCAATCCCTCTATTTTCACTCTTACTCTCACACTCAGAGAAATAATATGTAGCCATGCAGACTGACGAGCGGACACACACACACACACACACACACACACACACACACACACACACACACAGTTTTTTGGGACCAAAGTGACGGCCGGTGCTTATCTTGAGGTGCTGAAGAACAACAGTGCTTGATTTCATTCTCAGTGACTGACGTAGCCTCGTGTGCGTGTGTGTATGCATTACTCACTGAAAAGGAGGAAATAGAGGAGTGGGAGAAAAATAAGGAGAATGAACAAAGAAGAACACGAGAAAAAAAGAAGGACCGTAGACAAATAAAAAAAAAAAAAAAAACATTATACTAAAAAATACACCTCGTACCACAAAACGTATGAGGATGGAAAGCACGAGACCCAAGTACGGGTGTGACAAACAGACGCAACGAGTGAGATACCGAAAATAAGTAAAGCAGAACAAGAAAACGGGAAGACGCTCTGATGTGACGAGGAAAGAAAGTGAACGAGAGAACAGGTGGAGAAGGAAGACTACACTGCCAGGCTTGGGGGGGCGGAGGCAGGGGGAGGCCTCTGTCCACCCTAGCCAGAGGGACCAGAGAAGCAAATGGTGCACCACGTAAGGGCCATACTCTGAAACACTTCTGCGCCGCACCTCCGCTATTTCAAAAGGGTCTGCTTGAAGTGACACAGGTTGTTAAGGGTGCTTTTGCGGTTCTAGTGACAGATCAATACGATTTCTACTTTATTTAAAGGAGAAACGGTCTTGAGAACCAGGCTAATTGTTTGTGTGTCCTCTGAAAATAGTTGTGATGAGCGAACAGAGAGTTTCTGAATACGGGCTTCACACTGCTTGTATATAATTTTTTTTTATTCCTCCTCTTCCTTCTTTATTCTTCGACGTTCCGTGTAGTTTTTATTCATATTTCATCTCACGTCCTCCTCCTCTTCCTGCCGCAGTTCCAAATGAGTGACACGAGCGATGGCCGCCTCACACTTCAGGGATTTCACGTCAGCGGCCTCGTAACTGTTGTTGTTCTTGTCAGTGTTAAAAAGGTAGCTCTTCAGTGAGATGACCTTAGTGTGTGTTACGAGGAGGAGGAAGAGGAGGAGGAAGAGGAGGAGGAGGAGGATTCACACACTTACCCATACATACACACACACACACACACACACACACACACACACACAACTGGGAAGGGACTAATACGGCTTTCGGGGAATTACTCTATTGAAGGGAGGACAAGACTTAGTGCTATTAGACATTAGTGTGATTATTGTGTCTCCTGTTAGGCCATGATCACTTCAGTGTGGTTGATGTATTATTTACGTGCGGACTCTATGTTCTCCTCCCGCCGTGGCTGAGGGAGGGAGCACCAAAGGCGATGTGAGGAGAGATTATTTTTCTGACCAAGTTGAGTGTGTGCGGGGATGGAACAATAAAAGGGCAAAAATTTGTGTACCCGAAAGAAGCAGTGCTGTGTCTCTCATATTTTCCTGTAGCACACACACACACACACACACACACACACAAACACGTAAACCCCACTCCATCACCCATATATAAACACACGCAAAAGCACTCAGACACACACACACACACACATACACACCACACAGAGATACCCAACGAGCGAGCCACGCCCACCCTTGTTGCCTTCTATTCCCAAGCATTTTTCTTGACAACCCAACGAAATGGAGGGGCGTCCCTGGCTGCGCGTGGCCTGTCAGGTGCTGCTTCTGAAGGTGGAGCCGTCGCCCTGTCCTCCGCAACTTTTGTTCACTTCTTAAAACTTGTGCCTGTTGGTGTTCGCTGAAGGGGAGGCGAGACCAAGACAAGGCGCTGGTCAGGTAGGAGTGTAAAATGTTAGATTTGTTTTCCGTCAAACGCACAAACACAGCACTAGCCGATACGTACACGATTACAGTGTGTGTGTGTGTGTGTGTGTGTGTGTGTGTGTGTGTGTGTGTGCGTAACTCCCCGTATTATCCCGCCTCTGGATAGGACCTGAATCGTCATCACGTCAGCTGTAATATTAAAAAGAGAAATGTACACATTTTTCATTGTAAATAAATATATATATCTAAAAAAATAATAAAATACCACTCACGTGTTTTCATCTCCCGCGACAAGGATACCCGGGTGAGGGCTCAAGCACGAGTAATTGTCACGCCGCAGAGAGAAGGGGAAGAGGGAAAAAAAGGTGAAGGAAGGGATGGGAGTGGAGAGGGAAAGGAAGGGCGAGGAGAGCTTTGACTAATCGCCATGAAGTGAAAGATGAAAGATGAATACACTGCAGAAATTGACACTGGAGGATTACACACTTTCGTCACGCTAATCCACTTATCGCACCAATGCCACTAATACTTCCACAAAAAATAAATAAAATAAATAAATAAAAAACAAAACAAAAGTCGAGTCTCTTCCGCACCACCGTCACATACCACATCCACCACCACCACCACCACCACCACGTCCACCACAACACAAATGACCTCATATTTCTGGCAGTTTAAAGCAGCGTTGCCAGACCATAGAGCTTTATCAGTCCACTCCTTCCACACTCCCTCAACACTCCCTCACTGCACAGTCTGGAGTAACATTGATCTTTTCACTGCTATGATCATCTTTTGCCATTGGGATCAGTGTAATGAACTGTCTGGATGGATATAAGGAAAAACAAGAACAGCTGGTTAATTTCATCTCGGCTTCGCTACAGGAGTATGTATTTAAGGGGCTGCAACACGAAAGGTAAGTCTGTTAAAAATTATACTTGTTATGCTTGGTTATGGAAAAGATTGACTACCAGTGGAAGGGTTAATGCAATCTAACTCATAATCTACGTCCTCCCAGTTTGCATTTCTATGACTGCAAATCATAATACACAAAAACATTTAATACGGGAAAGCTGCTCTAATATCCTGCAATAATTAGACTCATGCCTTTGAAGTTATTAATTCGTGCTTTTTTCCCTTTTTTCCCCACGATGACCTTCCATATAGACTCGATTTTGTGGACTGTTTATACCGGACTATTAACATAACTAATTAACGTGTCTGGAACAGAAGTCGCTACCTCTCCTCCTCTCCCGCCCACCCTGTCTTTGTGATTGTTATATAAACCTCTCAGTTTCAACTTTTTTTCGGGGTCTGTCCAATCTAACTCCATTATAATCATTATGTCAAACTACGCACGATATTTCCATCAGTTATTTTTATTTACCTAATATACTTTATTTGTTCACAGCTGTTTACGTAATACAAACATACAAATCCTTCTATTAAAATGCCTAGTGACTGTTTACTCCCTAACTCATCTTTCCGCTTCCTCTTTGTGTCATTAATGAATGTTGGATTCCTTATTTGCTTATAGCTAATACTCTTTACAAACAGGCCTGAAAAAAAAAATGAATATATATAAAAACACGCAATTATTTCCTGCTAAGAGTGTTTCAGGAAAATAGGTGACTGTCTCGTCGCTAGTGTACACACACACACACACACAGTTTCGACACTAGATACACCCACCACAACAATATCCACCGAGAGAGAGAGAGAGAGAGAGAGAGAGAGAGAGAGAGAGAGAGAGAGAGAGAGAGAGAGAGAGAGAGAGAGAGAGAGAGAGACGCCTGGACTGAGAACATCCTGGTGAGCGAGAGATAAAGAGGAATAAAAAGAGATCACAAGAGCTGATGAGAAAATACACTTGGGGAGAGAACTATCTTTCCACCTTCATCCGATCCTGCTCTCCCCGTCTACTCAGTAACCAGAAGCTCGCCTTTACGATTAAGAGGAAAAATGATGGCTGGAAATAGTTATGAGATTACCTTTCTTTCCTTTTCACCTCGTAGATCTCTTATGTAATTCTCTGCCGCTTCTGTTCTTATTTTTGCCCCCCATCGTGAAAGAAAAGGAAGAAAAGTTATCTCAGCTTAGAGCCAACAAGGAATTAATCTCCTATCCCTCTCACAAATCCAGTTTCCTCAGTTTGTTTTTTGTACGTATCGCTGCTCATTCATCTGATACCAACGACGGGCTTTGTTGTCTTATATCCGGCATAGCGTCCTTCGGCTACACACACACACACACACACACACACACACACACACACACACACACACACACGCTATCTACTCTTAAGTCCTTCTTCTAAAGACCTCTCTCGTTGTTTCCTGCTAATTCCTCAGTTCCCTGCGTCTTATCTCAGGTTAACGAGGACTCTTGTCTAAACATTCACTGGTAACTGTCGTATGTGTGTGTGTGTGTGTGTGTGTGTGTGTGTGTGTGTGTGTGTGTGTGTGTGTGTGTTGCCAATGTCAATTTACCTTTGCGTAACAAAACTTTTACCTGTAGATGAGGGGAAGAAGGAAGAGGAAGAGACAGAGGAGGAGCTGGTGGAAGGGGGATGTAGAGGTCGAGGGCTACAAGAAACAAACAGAGAACTCTATGGTCTTCGCACTCCCGAGTCTCATTTTCCTAAACACACACGAAAACCCACTCACTGAAACCTATCGTTACGCCTCCTTCCCTCCACCCTCTCCGTATTCTCTCTATCTCTCAGCCCCTTTCCTCTCTCCAGCCTGCCTCCTTTCTGTTTTCTCCTTCCTCTTAACCCCCTTTTACCTCCTTCCTCACTTCCTTTCAGCTACTCCTGCCCCTCCTTCTCCTCCGTAACCTTTTCCTCTTCCCCGAAATATTTCTCAGCTTTGAAAAAAATACTGGGATCCTGTTAGTTTCTTTCCTTACTTCAATCCATCCGCGACTACGCCTTCAGTGTCAGAGAGAGAGAGAGAGAGAGAGAGAGAGAGAGAGAGAGAGAGAGAGAGAGAGAGAGAGAGAGAGAGAGAGAGAGAGAGAGAGAGAGAGAGCTCGTGTGAATTATATACGAGTTTAAAACTCCTACATTGAACAAATTGTATTAGCAGCTCATGTTTAATTCTGTGAAGGAATATAATAAAGAGATGGCGATGATGAGGAAATAACGAGGAATGAAAACAAAGCAAAGGAAGAAAAATGTGCGCTGATGTAAGTGAAAACAAAGCATAAAAAAAGAAAAAAAAAAGAAGAATAAAAGGGTTTGGGTGACAAGTCTTGAACTAAACTACGTTCTTTTTTTTTCTCTCTCTCTGCACTTTTTCCTTCGCCACAGCAACCCAAGGGACTCCCACCAAGTCACAGTCCGTCACTCAGCACATTGACCCGACTTTCCTTTTTTCTTCTTCTTTTGACCGGTTATTTTTTCTTTTTTGTTTCTACCTTGTTCCTTTGTGGCGTTTTGACTTTCTTGTTTCGTATCTCTCTCTCTCTCTCTCTCTCTCAAACCCTTTTATATATTCTTTTTTTTTCCTTGTTTTCTTTCATCCCGGCTGTTCCTTTTCACGATGGCAATGTCTGCACCTCTCTTCCTGGTCCACCTCTTTGCCTCACCTGCTGCTAATTGCCTCAGTCTTGTTCTTTCCCCCATTGCAGCGTTCCCTTCGTACAAAATCACCTCTCTCTTGACTACTTCCCTTTTCACGAAAGTTACACAGTGATCAACCTGCCCTTTCATTTTCTACTCGGAGAAATAACGACTCTCTCTCTCTCTCTCTCTCTCTCTCTCTCTCTCTCTCTCTCTCTCTCTCTCTCTCTTAGAAAAAAATATAAAGAAAAACCCGTAGAGTCTAATTAAAGTTGTGAAGAAAATATATAAACTTTTTTTTCAACATCAATCCTTAAACTTTACAAAATACCTAATGACCGTTTTGATGTGTGTGTGTGTGTGTGTGTGTGTGTGTGTGTGTGTGTGTGTGGTGTGTGTGTGTGTGTGTGTGTGTGTGTGTGTGTGTGTGTGTGTGTGTGTGTGTGTGTGCGTGCGTATGTGTGTGCGAGCTATAGCATTTTAGCCTTAATATTCTTTTCATGTTCCCCTAATTACGAATAATTGCGCGTCTCTCTCTCTCTCTCTCTCTCTCTCTCTCTCTCTCTCTCTCTCTCTCTCTCTCTCTCTCTCTCTCTCTCTCTCTCTCTCTCTGGCCATGAAAGTGAATTAATACAAAGCAGTTTATCATCTCTTAGTCACATTCCCAGAAAAACGAAGAAAGCAGGTGAAGAGGAGGAGGAGGAGGAGGAGGAGGAGGAGGAAGGGCAGAACGAGGCAAAAAGGTGAATAGACGAATGAATGAAATTAAATGAAGGAATAATCGAGGTGGGACGAGGAAGAAGAGAACTGAGGGGAACGGAGAGCCAACAAGAAATGGTTATCGTATTAAGACATGCAGTGAGGGAATGGGAAACGAAAATGGACCCAAATGATGAACCAACGTACCTTTAACTAATACGAGTTGCGTGAAGCTGATGAACGGAGGAGCTGTGATGCTGAAGAGAGAAAACGAGAACGTGAAATACCAACATTGCGAAAATAAAACATGGAAAAATAAACAAGGAAAACAGGAGGAAGAGAAAAGTAGAAGGGAAGCGAGAAATGAAGACGGAAATAAAGCTACGAAGCAGGACGCCCGAGGCAAGACTGATGGGGGGGAGGGATAAGAGTGCCTGCATCCCCTTAAAATCGATGTACTTAGGCTACGCTGTGGAATATTTATGAACCTTGGTACAGATCACGACACAAAGGGAAGGATTAGACGGAGCTTTGGGGGGGAGCAGGAAAATGATAAGTAATGCTGGGAATTCACTCGTGTACTACGTAGATAAGGGATGAGAGAGAGAGAGAGAGAGAGAGAGAGAGAGAGAGAGAGAGAGAGAGAGAGAGAGAGAGTGAGAGAGAGAGAGAGGGAGAGACTTGCTATATAGTACGTGCTCTACCCATCCACCCCCCCCACACACACACACACCCACACACACACACACACACACACACACGTTGATATACTTCCATAAGCTGCTTTCAGAATAATTGTGTATTATTATTATTATTATTATTATTATTATTATTATTATTATTATTATTATTATTATTATTATTATTATGGATGTTTGGTTTCATGGTATAGAATATTAAATACAAAGCGTGGTTTGGTTATTTGTAACTTGTGAATTTTGGTTTGCGTGTTTATATTTAGGGTTTTTGTTGTGGGCGTGTTTTCATGTTTGTCGTTTGTTATTGCAGTGTTTTTTTTTTTTTTTATGTCTAACTTTTCCTGTTATTTGGCAGATTTTATGGCGGTTCATTGTTTGTGTCCGTGCTCATTTTAACGTAAATAATAAACTATATCTATCCATCTGTCTATCTGTCTGTCTGTCTGTCTGTCTGTCTGTCCATCTAACTATCCCTGTTTGTCAATCAACGACTATAAAATCATACAAGGACGGGGAAGTGGTCATTTTATGCGCAATACTTCACAAGCGATGATTAAATTAATTTCTGTATTTGGAAAACATCTAATTTCCTTTCGATAGAAGTTCGTGTGCACCATTAAGTTCATTATTTGTGCTTTGAGACAAATGAGCGGGTGGTGGTGGAGTTGCCGCATGTTTACCTCTGTACTCTGCACGATAAACGAGGGCAAATGTCGTTCCTGTTGTTTCATTCGTCGCGATCCGAGGCGAGACAAATGGGTGACATGTCAGTTGTTTTAGAGTAACCGGCCAAGGGCGAAAAATAGTTACATCTGGGAGGGAATTGTAACCGGAGGCCATTTCCAGTGTTCCGCATTTCCACGTTTGTCATTTTCCCTTCCTGTTTTTCCTTCCTGTTTTTTTTTTTTTCTAGTAGATTTCCTTTTCTTTTTTTGCTTGTTTCTTCATTACATTCCGTTCTTGTTTGCTTACACTGTAACTTTTCTCTTTCCTCTACCCTCTTCTGTCCTTCAGCTTTATAGTTCCCTACCTTGTATATATTCCTTCTATCTCCAGCTTACACAGACACACACACACAGACAAACACACACACATGCCTTTAGAACACTCGTATGTCCTGCAACTCACCACCTTGCATCGTTTCTCCCCTGCGCCCCTGCCTCGTTCTTTCTCAGTCCTTCCCTCCCTTACGATACCCTCCAGCTCTACCAACCTTTTCACTTTCATTCTCCTCCCTCTCACAGTTAAGCCCTTGAACCGTCTTGTTTTTCTCCATCCCTCCCACCTGGTTTACACTCATCCACCTTGCCTCCTTCCCACAAGCCTTTTGAGACAACTTTAAACCCGCTCATCTGCATATTAACACCTTCATTTGGATAGCGGCGTGTCACCTAGGCGCGTGCAAACCTGCAAGGAGTCGAGGAGAAAATTTGCCGTCCATAATCACGCAGCAAAGGACGCGGGAATACTAATGAGTTTCTCGTCACGACAGAATTTTTTTGGCTCGCATTCCTTCATTCATATTTGCATTCGTGTTTTTCTCTCGCTCAAAATCTCGGCTAAACTTGCAGTAAAGATGATTGAAGAGGGCAGGAGAGGAAAATGTTAGTAAGGCACAACAAGAAGGGCAGAAGGATTTTACAAAGGATTGCGAGGGATAACCAAACAGCAACAGACCTTTAGGCTCTTGCGTGGCAGCTTAGACATTAACTCTTATGTAGCCACTGGGTGAAAAAACAAAAACAAAAAAAACAAATAGGATAATAAAGCAAGAAGAAGAAGAAAAATGTTTATAAAAGAAGGAGGAAAAGGACGATGAGAGAAAGAAGAGGGAAAAGGAAAAGGAATAAGAAGAAGGGTTAGGAGTAAGAGAAAAAAAATAAAGTCAAGGAGAGGAGGAGGACCGGCATAAGGTAAAGGAGGGAGACAAGGACAAGAAAGAAGGGAAAGACGGGGAAAAGAAGATGCGAGAAGAGTGAAAAAGGAGAACCAGATGCTAAAACAAACATAAAAGAAACCTACTAATGATGTTATTCGTTCCTTTTATAATGGTTCACCCACAAAGAGCACCAATAAAAACCTGGACGTATTTACAAGCTCAATAACCGATAAGCTGCCCTCATTAAAAGAAAACTTGCGTCTGGGAGGTAATGGGCGTGAAGTCTCATTACAGTGGGCCAAATCTAGATTATTTCTGATATTTCTAGCCCAAGGATACTGTGGGTGCGTGGAGAAAGCTTTCGGCCTCAGTGTGTAATGAAGTACGATTAGCACAGTGAAAAGTAAAGTAGCCTGGATCGTCACCTAATCCCTGCACGTGTTCAGTAAGAGCAAATCAATGACACTTTCGTAACAATTTTCCAGGCAGACAGTGTGAAGAAGGAACTAAATAAAAATGAACGTATTGGTGGTGCTCTCTTTGTCTCTCTATTCAATACAACTCAATTCAATTCAATTCAAACTGTTTATTAGTCCACAAAAATGCTTAAAACTGGGATGTCTATAAAAAATATACACACTTGGCTGAGATATTATTGACAAGGCCCCTTGAGATATACTATGACTCTCTCTCTCTCTCTTTCTCTCTCTACGACTCTCTCTCTCTCTCTTTCTCTCTCTACGACTCTCTCTCTCTCTCTCTGTTACAAAGACTGCTTTAATAATCTTCATTATTTGTATTATGGAGGAGGAAACTAAATACGGGTATAAAGGAACGGGCCTCCTTTGGGATAAGAGGTTTGAGTGATGGGACGCGACGCCGAAAGGAAAAATAGGAGATGAGGGTAAGAGGGAGATGAGGAGCGGATGATCTAATCCAGAGACATGATAGCGTGTGTTGATGTTGGCGTGTAGTGTAAGGCAAACTAGGAAAGAAGACACTGTGTTTGAGGGATGAATCATGCATATGCGGCACACACAAAGATGAAAAACTCCTGTACAGTGTTGATGATCTCCGGGTCTGGTGGAGTACAGGACGAAAGAGTTACGTGAAGTTATGAGTGAGTGAGTGAGTGTGGAGTGGGACAAGTGCTTGGTAGGTAGATTGAAGTGTGATGGAGGGATATTCAGTACTAAGGCAACACGAAGAGCGAGTGAAATGAAGAACAGAGATGATAGATGAAAAAAGAAGAGCATAGAAGACGGATGATATAAATGAAAAGACGTGTGTGTGAATAAATAAACCACGTAACAGGAGCTTCTTCTATTCAGTGCAAAAAAAAAAAAAAAAAAAGGGCTCGGGAAAAAATGAAGAAGAGAAAGAATAGTGGGAAAAGAAAAAAAATCAAGAAGGTAGATAATGAAACAGAAATAAAGACAAACAAATGAAAGAAAATAATGAAAAGCTAAGTAACAGGGGGCAAAAGTAGAGGGCGAGAAGAAGAATGTGAGTGGTGATAATGAAGAGCTCAACAGATCCCGCTAATGGACAGTCTTCATTCTCCTCTCCCCTCCATATTTTCCCCTTCTTTTCGTTTTCCTTTAGTCCCCGCTCAGCGCCTTCAGGAAACCGAGACCCCCAAGTCCCCCGGGGAAGGAGTGACCGTCAAGAGGTAATCCCCCTGTGACCTCCGGGGATGCGGGGAGCAGGAACTTCCCCTCTCCACCTGACACGTCCCTTCCCTGTCCCAATGAGGTAGGGAGGAAAGGGATTAAGGAGGATGCCTACCTTAAATCTTCCAAGGATTCCCCCTTGAAATACTGTTGCTGCCTTCTCTACTTATACTCTTATTCCCTTTAATGTTCTATATTTCTACGTGTTCTTTACCGATATTGTTGTTACTCGTCCTCCTGTGTCCCTATTCACTAGATTCCTTTTGTTTTTCTACCTCTTCTTCTTCTTCTTCTTTCTCTCCCAGCCCGTTTCTGTTGCTATGTCTTTATTTTTACTCTTATTTTCCCTCTATTCCCTTTATTTCCACACGTTTTTCTTTACCTCGTTCTACTTTGTTGCTAATCCTCCTCCTGTACCCCTAACCTTTCTATTCCTTTTATTTTCCTACCTCTTCTTCTTCACCCCCCGCGATTTTTTCTCTTGTTTTCAGTAAGTTTCTCGTTCCTTTGTCCTCTTTCTCTTCCGCTTACTTTTCTTGTACTTAATTCCTCTTTACCACGAGTATTTGCCACCACAGCACATTAGACTATATTCTGAAACACTTCTGCCTTCAAAATGAGGCTCTAGTTGAAGTGACACGGGTTCTCAAGGATGTTTTTACGATTTCAGTGACAGATTAACAACATTTCTACATTATCAACAGGAGAAACACTCTTGAGAAGCCGGCTAATCATCTGTGTGGCCTTTGAAAAATAGTCGTGGTGAGAGAGCAAAGCGTTTCTGAACACGACCCAAACTACCACGTTCACTACCTATCTTCTGCCTCTACCACCATTACAACCACCACCACCACCACCACCACCACCACTACGACCACCGCGTCACTCGTCTCTTTGTGCTGAGATATTTTTGCGAAATTTGTATAATCTGGCTCGTTCCTTCTGATGGACGCCCGGGTCGGGAAACTAATGGTCGGGCGCATCTACGACCGCTGTGCCAAACCGCTGGCGGAGTCGAACCCTTCCAAAAACGCCAGTGACAGACAACCTAGATTAATCTTTCATCCGTGTCGCTGAAAAAGGGAAGGGAAAGAAAAGGAATGGAGAGAGAGAGAGAGAGAGAGAGAGAGAGAGAGAGAGAGAGAGAGAGAGAGAGAGAGAGAGAGAGAGAGAGAGAGAGAGAGAGAGAGAGAGAGGATACAAGGTAGAAAGGTACCTAAAATACCTCGTTTGACAAGTAAAACACCACAAACATGAACGAAATTGTAAATTCTGTATTAGAGAGAGAGAGAGAGAGAGAGAGAGAGAGAGAGAGAGAGAGAGAGAGAGAGAGAGAGAGAGAGAGAGAGAGATAAGAAGGATGAAGCGAGATATCTACATATATGAATACAGACGAAGGAATATACAAGTAGATCACACAGATGCATGCTTCAATGGAGGGTTTGGCTGTATAACCTTCGTGATGCTAACCCTGATACAAGACAAGGTGCACCTATCAACTTTGGGTCATACATTGCACGGTGGAGGCTTGTTCTGTATGCAAGGAGTGGAGAGCGATGAAAAATCCACTGTCTTCCAAAGGTTACACTGTGGAAGGATGAAAAATTAAATGTGTTGGTTAGGGAAGCTTAATAAATGCGACGGTGCGGACTGAGGAAAGGAAGGAAGGGTTCAATGGCAAAATAACATGCTCTCTCTCTCTCTCTCTCTCTCTCTTGCACATGAATCTCCTCCAAGTCACGATGTCATTTAGCGGACAGTGTTCAAGAGCGACATAAACGTTCTAGGTTTTTCATCATAAAAGTCGAAGGTTTAGTCATATTTCACAGAGATGAGTTAATCCTTCCACATCACTCGCGCGGAAAAAGCAAATTACTCGTATCGAAGACCACTAGGAAATAAAGAAATGAAAAAAATTAAAAAAATAAATGTAGGTGTTGCAGCTCAGTAAAGGAAATACGATAAAAAAAATATTTATCCTCTTAAGTATTATCGTTAAGACAAGCGAGTCAAACGTGGTGTTTCTGTTCATAATGCACATTAGTAGCAATGATGAAAATACAACGGAATAAGAATAAAAAAAGAAAAGAAATGGAGATCAGAAAAAAAGGAAGGCAAAATACGACGAGGATTAAATAACTATATGAACTAAAAGGAAAAAGTGAAGGAACATGAACAAACACATCAAATTTGTAAAGATAACAAAATGTTTAAATTATTTTTGCTGAAGAGGAAGCTTGGAGGTGAGAGAGAGAGAGAGAGAGAGAGAGAGAGAGAGAGAGAGAGAGAGAGAGAGAGAGAGAGAGAGAGAGAGAGAGAGAGAGAGAGAGAGAGAGAGAGAGAGAGAGAGAGACGAAAACATTTTAATAAGAAATATGCACTATATTTGAGATCACGAGCGGATGTATTTTTCCTCCTCCTCCTCCTCCTTCTCCTCCTCCTCTATGACCTCCGCCCTCCTCCAACTCCGTACTGGCGCGGTTGAGAGAGGGCGCAAAAAATGTATCACCGGTAAATGTATCACCGGTAAAAAAGAAACACAACTGAGAGGAACCAAGAGAGAGAGACTTCTAAATCCAAAGGCATAAAATATTCTAATACACATACATTACACATTCTCTCTCTCTCTCTCTCTCTCTCTCTCTCTCTCTCTCTCTCTCTCTCTCTCTCTCTCTCTCTCTCTCTCCGTCATTAGTCATTAATCATTTAATCATTTCAAGAAAAGAAATTTGAAACCTCTGATAACTTTGTCAAATTTACTTAATTACTCGTTAGGTTATAATGGCCAGGCAGAGGAGGAAGAGAGAGAGAGAGAGAGAGAGAGAGAGAGAGAGAGAGAGAGAGAGAGAGAGAGAGAGAGAGAGAGAGAGAGAGAGAGAATGTAACAGTCCTCACAAAAAAAATGGACAAAATATTAAATGAAAAGAAAGATAACGAATGAGAAATGAATAAAAAATGGTAGTGTGGTAAGGAGAGAGAGAGAGAGAGAGAGAGAGAGAGAGAGAGAGAGAGAGAGAGAGAGAGAGAGAGAGAGAGAGAGAGAGTAAAGGTAAATAAGACAAATATTGTAGGAAAAAAGATATACTGAGTAAATAAACTGAAACAAGGAAAATATTCAACGATAAAAGAAAGAAAACGAACACAATTTTTTTCCCAGTGAATTGGATGAACTAGACGAAGAAAACGTAAAAAGGAGAAACGAAAGGAAACGAAAACGAGGACGCGAAAACGAATGTAAAAGAAAACGGGTGAGAAAAAAAATAATAGGGACCTGAATTACGTAGATTACGAGGAAGATAAAAATACTGAGAAAAATTGAACTAGGAATTATGGAAGAGGAGGTTGGAAGGGAGGAAGGCGAAGGGAGGGAAAGGGAAGGGAGGGGATGGGAGGGAAGGAGGGACGGAGGGGGGAGTATGCAACGTGATTCATCTTCGTAAACGGAGGAGAGTCTCAGAAACATTACCCTGCCGACACACACACACACACACACACACACACACACACACACACACACACACAGATCGCTTTAAATCTCTCGTGTAATTTTGGTAGTGGCTCACAGATTCCTTTTCCTTCCTTCACATCCCTTCCTCCTCTTCCCGTTCATTATTTCTATTTACTTTTCTTTGTCAAGTTCCTTCCTGTTAGATGCACGTCAAGCAGCAGGTGTAAATGCAATCTTCTGTTCATATGTGACGCGTTGTCCAAAACTCTCCGGCTGGCTGACCATCCTGTTCATGATGAGTGACAGGCCGGCGCACTCACTGCACCACTCCTTCGCCTGCACACTCACTGCCTTTTTCTTGGTAATATGTAGTTGAATGGCTTATTTTGTGTAACTCAACTATTCGAACTATTCCATCATGGCCTGTGTATTTCCCAGGCTCCGCGCAGCAACACAGTGGTGCAGCAAGAAGCACAGGCTTTATTATGAGCCGAAACAAGGAGCGGTGGTGAGATGCCCACTCCTCCTGACCCTCCTTCAGCCAGTGTCAACACTAGATCCGTTTACTGTCTGGCAGAAACGTGCGCGGGGCGAACCAAGGTCCGGCTGTAATAATCTTTTCCCAGCCCAGCCCAGACTGTGAGAGAGGAGAGAAAAGCTACCGATTTGTGCGATATGACGCTCATGTCGAGTTTTAAAATACTTGGCATCGACTATATATGTAATACTATAAATAGACAAAAATCTACCCATGGACACGTCTTCTGCTTCATTTCTGGCCGTTACTGTTTCTAGTGACGAATATATCAGTGTTTGCTGTCCAGCACTCTCGATGTGCAGCGCTTCATGGCGCCGCTGGTGTGGCGAATGACTTCAATTAATTAGTCAGTTATCAGCTGACAATTCTTATCCTCACCGTCTGCTGCGGCCCGCGTGAAGCAAGGCGTGGGTGTGCCTGCACAGGATAATTTTCTTCAGTGCCTCTGCTACAGCCTCTGGCCAGCCATGCCCGCCATTGCTCGGAGCACCAGTACTTTGGCCACGCCGCCACAGGTGAAAGCGACGCCTCGTTAGCGTTAATCACCGACACTTCACTGTGCGCTGGACGGGATGCATGAAATTATTGGATGGACAGCATATTTTTCTTCCAGGACACCGTGCGATTTCTTTTTACTTCATTAATTTGCTAATTACCACTTTCATCAATACTTCAAAACTTAAATGTACGAAAATTTGTTTTGATGATTTGAAACTTTATACATTCATTGATATATTAATTAATTTGAGAATGGAGGGAGCGACGTGCATGTGTGTGTGTGTGTGTGTGTGTGTGTGTGTGTGTGTGTGTGTGAGAGAGAGAGAGAGAGAGAGAGAGAGAGAGAGAGAGAGAGAGAGAGAGAGAGAGAGAGAGAGAGAGAGAGAGAGAGAGAGAGAGAGAGAGAGAGAGAGAGAGAGAGGACAAAAATTGCATTGAAGGCGATGACGTAATTCATAACCAGTAAATTGAGAAAGTTAAGTAAAGCGTGACCCAGAAAGGTGTTGCCTGCAGAATTTCCTTAATGGCCTGATAAAAAAATGCAACAGATTAGTGCAAATGAGGCGTTTTTCCCTCCCACCAGCAATCAGTAATGCTCTCTCTCTCTCTCTCTCTCTCTCTCTCTCTCTCTCTCTCTCTCTCTCTCTCTCTCTCTCTCTCTCTCTCTCTCTCTCATGACTTCGATGCAGAAATGTAAGACAGGCGAATATAAATGTAAATGCAGAGAGAGAGAGAGAGAGAGAGAGAGAGAGAGAGAGAGAGAGAGAGAGAGAGAGAGAGAGAGAGAGAGAGAGATGCATACGAATATATATCACGCTATTTCTTGCTCCATTTATGAGTCCACAACAGCAGTTCGCCTTCATTTGTGGCAAACTCGACTATTTCCAACCCTCCTGAGGCGAGGCATGTTTTTTACTGCCAGCGAGGAGAGACTGAGAGGATTCATCGAGGGAAGGAGCAGCCGGAAAGAAGGTGAAGGGGTAGAGGTACCTTGAGACATCAGAAGAGGATAACCAGAGACGTAAGGGCCGTAAGAGTAGCTGGATATTGGCTAAGAGTGCAGAGGCAGATAGAAGGGGAATGGCAACGAGTGGGCAGCAAAGGAGCTCTGATACGGTTATAAAAGAAGTAAGCAGGAGGGAAAAGCTGGTGGGAAGCCAGGAGAGGACGAGAGGCAAAGGGAATGTTAGGTAGAAATAGAGAGGAAACGAAGCATGCAAGAACGATGACAAGGAGGAAAAGTAGGATTCGAGACAAGATTGATACGTGGAAGTAAACAACGAAGAAAATACTAAAACAAGTGTGTTAAAATAAGGAGTAGGATAGGTAATAAGAGTCAGATGTAAAGGATAATGTGTGGGAGAGGTAAGAAGGAAGTTAGACGGTGATGTTGCGTATGTAGGTGCAGGATGAAAGAGGATGAAGAAGTGAAGCAAGGAAGGTGCTGGAAAGGAGGAAGGAAAGGCAAGGGGATCAATGGGAAGTCGGATAAAAGGGAGCTAGTTTAGGTCAGCCTGGTATCGACTCTCGTTTAAACTGCGTGATACTTCAGTTTACTCCAGTTTGCGGTTGACTAAAGTTTCCACCACCACCACCACCACCACAGCCACCTCCTCCTTTCCCTCTCCACCTGCACAGCTCCGTAACTCATCGCCAAATCTATAACGTTATTCACAGAAGTGCGTTGGCATATAATAATAACCCATAAATACTAAAGAAAGAACAGTTATATACGATGCGGTAACCAGAAGATGAAATAGAATGGCTGGATAGTTTGTTTTAGAAATGTGAAGAAATGATGGAATACAACACATTAACTAGTAAAGAATGGTACACCTCACCTCACCTCAGCACTAATTAGCTATGGGGACTCGATAACCAGGCGATTCCACCAATGATAAAGCGAGGAGAAGAAAGGATGAAAGGGAAGGAAAAGAGAAAGCAAACATTAAGTGGAGAGAGTATGAGAAATAAAAAGATTGCCTGAATGGATGAAAAAAAAAAAAAAACTAATGAGGTAAAGAAAAAATAAAAGCGAGCATGAAATATTCTGAAGCAGTATGGAGAAAATTAATCGTGTGAAAATGCGAGTTCTCTAAAATTACTGTTTGATCTGATAACTTTGATGTGAAGAGATCTGATAGCGCGTGTGCTCTGGTAGTAATTCTGTTTAATGCTGTAAGCGATGATTAACGAATAAAAAATTGTGAGAGGGTGAAGAATTTTAGACTTAAAGAACAACCAACAGTTACTGCAACAGAGGCGACATAACAACAACAACAACAACAACAACAACAATAATAATAACAACAACAACTACAACTACACCTACAACAACTACTACTAGTACTAATACTTGTCAGGGCACGGGTGGTCCCAAACAGCTTATCGCACGTCATCTCCGTGTTGGGCGGGTCATAAGGGCGGGTGAAAGCAGTGTCAAGCCACAGGTCGCCCTCTGTCTGCCACTCAAGACGCACCTCGCTCTTGTGTGCCTCACCTTCAAAAGAAATATATTTATAATGTACATAACTATTTTAAAAGAAAAATGTAAATACCCACTCAAACACTCTTAGGTTGTAATAGTTTACCACACTGTATAGTCTTGCCATATTGATGCATCAGTACAAAATATATAACGTTCCTTTTATTATACAGAGAGAGAGAGAGAGAGAGAGAGAGAGAGAGAGAGAGAGAGAGAGAGAGAGAGAGAGAGAGAGAGAGAGAGAGAGAGAGATGTATGGTCTCTGGGTGTCCTTTACTCTGCCCTAATGGTGGGCCACCCTCGCCCCTTGTCCGCCATACACTAGCGTGGAAACTCTATTAAATACAACCATGTAATATGCCCTTATAAGACAACATAACGTACTACTACAACAACAACTACTACTACTACTACTACTACACTATCATTTGTTATTACCATTACTATTATCACTACTATTTTTCGTATCACTGTTATTACTGCTACTAATAATACCATTTCTCTATTACTATCGTCTTTCCAATGATCATCACCATCACTGTTATGAGATATGAATATTAGTAAAGTACATTTTCATAGATAAAAGCTTCTTACTGCGCTTTTAATGTCCACTGAACTCTAAAAGGATAATGCTGCATTTGCTAAATTTGCCCGAAGTCACAATGGAGCGTGTCATTATAAAGCAATTATGAAAACGAAATCAAATGGCGTTTTCATATAAGAGTTCACTTCAAACTGTCACAATGGTAAGGGAAAAGTATATGGAAGGTATACCAAATGTGTGTGTGTGTGGGGGGGGGGTTATAAGGAAGGGGAGAGTAGAGAGGGACCAGTGAATGTGAGGGGAAAACGACCACAAATCATCAAGAGGAAGGAGAGGAAGAGCAAAGAGGAAGATGAAAGGATTCCAGAATTCCTTGAGGCTCAATCGTATTTTCGACAAGAGGAAGAGGAGGAGGAGGAGGAGGAGGAGGAGGAGGGCAACGACCACGACGACCACGATGACCACCGCCACCACCACCGACAGAAGTAAAGTTAGCTGGCCAGTCACCATTATAATTTTCTAATGAATGATCCTGTGTGGCCTCTGTTTGTTTGTCTGTCTGTCTGTGCGGCTGTATTTTTGTCTGTCTGTCTGTGCGGCTGTATTTTTGTCTGTCTGTCTATCTGTCTTGTCTGTCTCGCAGTCTGTCTGGCTTTCAGTGGCGGTGTGTCCGTGTTTCTTTTAGTTTGTGTGTGTGGACATGAGCATCACGTATCGAGATTTATAATTGATGTCAGTAACCTATCAATCTATCTATTGGCGAGAGAGAGAGAGAGAGAGAGAGAGAGAGAGAGAGAGAGAGAGAGAGAGAGAGAGAGAGAGAGAGAGAGAGAGAGAGAGAGATTAACTCATTTATTTGAGAATCACGCAGTTCACTCAAGCTCACCAACTACGCACACCTTCATGACTGGAGCTTGAAGGCTGATTCATGGATAAAGCTGTGATTCCCCCCTGCCCCCCTCTCTTTCTCTCATCTAACTCTGCAGTATGTGACATAATAAACACATGAATCATGAAGCAGGGAAGGGAAAACGAGGAGAAAGGGAGAGAGCATTATAAGGAAAAAAAAAAAATAGGAGGAGCATGAATGATGGAGGCCAGGGGACGCGCCGAGGTAATGATGAAGGAAGGGTGGACAAGGAAAGGGGACTTCGGGGAAGGGGGACCTTTGGCCTTGGTGCCCAGTAATCTAATATTCAAAAGCCTACTTTCACACCCTGGGGAGAAGACCGATGTGAATTTAAATACCCAATCCCTCTTTCACCAGGACCAGAGGGAATGGAGGAAGGGGGAGGCAAGATGACAAGGTGGGAGAGTGAGGGGGAGGGATGGAGGTGAAAAGAGGAGCGGTAATGTAAAGTCTGTTATCCATAAATAGAATTCGTGAATTTGAATGTTATCAGTGGCTAATGAAATTTAATATGCAGAGTATCGTCTGTGCACAGTCAGTCAGCCAGCCAGCCAGCCAGCCAGCCAGCCAGTCTGTCTATCCGTCTGTCTGTCTTTGTCTGTCTGTCTATCTGCATTTACATATTTATGAACGTATGTACGAGTATGTACGTACATATATACATCTCTCTCTCTCTCTCTCTCTCTCTCTCTCTCTCTCTCTCTCTCTCTCTCTCTCTCTCTCTCTCACAGTACTGATTAAGCCATCCATTACCTCACCATATATTTGGGAAGACGAGCACAAATGACCCTGGCCAGTAATGGAGGTCATTTGAGAGATAAGAGGGAAGGTAATCTATATTAATGAAGAAGATGAAACAAGGTCAGGAAGGAGGAGGAGGAGGATAAGGAGAGAGGAGCAAGGGGAAAGGTGAGATGAAAAGAAACCGGCAACTGAGGCAATAAATGGCACGTAATTCTAGTAAATGAGGTAATGGGCAGTTTTGGATTAATATAAGAGAATATTGTGTTCTTCCCATCAGTATTATTTCGTAATTACTTGGCATCATTGCACTAAACTTCAAGCATCCTCTACCCTTTGTCCTCCACTCACAGCGCACATCAATACCTCAGAATATAATGTACCTTATAATGTCCTCTAAGTTCTACCTCTCTTTTTTCCCTCCTTGTCATATCTATTTTCATCCATAAATTCTGATTCAGGTTTTATCGCACGTTCAATATTCTTTTTACGACTTCAATTGTAGTCTTATTGCTCTATTTCCTTTCTTTAACTTTCATCTATTTACACAATACTAAAACTATACATATTTTTTTCAACTTTATATAATTCTTCAGTATAATTTATTTCAGCGTGACTAGAAAGTGTGCTTGGTAGGAACACAACGACAAAAATAATAATAATAATGGAATGAAAACTCAATTCCTCCATTTCTCAAAATAGCGTTACTTTGATCACAACAGCTCACCACCAGCCAGTCCCAAAGGCTGCCAGCTTGATGCCCGGTGTTGTATTCCATACGCATTTTTATACACACCACAGGCTCATTGCAAACGTGGCCACTCATTCTGATATTCCATAACACAAAAAGGTTCATTTCCTTGCCATTATTATTTCATGTCCCACATATGCACGTGCTTTGAACGCAGTATTCCTCTAATACATATCATACATACCACAGCCACGCACCACATACGTAATACCCAGCATACCTACACTTACTCATCATTTCTAATTCACAATTAAAACTAAATTGTTACCAACACAAACTAAATCATAACAGCGAAGCAATTATAAACATTAACACACATAACACAAAATCACGGCACAACGTGTAAATTAACAGTAAAACCATTTATTTGATCACCGTCTCCCAAAAGTGTCCACCGCACACACACAACACGAAGGACGGCGTATTTTTGTACATTTCATAGTTTGATATATTTTTGGAAGTACAGAGAGGCACGAACACACACACACACACACACACACACACACACACACACACACACACACACACACACATGCATACACAGACATACAGACAAGACTGGAAGCCTAATGGTTTGTAAATATATTATGCACCTGTCTGTACACGCACAGTGACAATAGTCCCATTACAGGAAAAAAAATAAAATAAATAAAATAAAATAAAATAAATAAATAAATAAATGGAAATAAAAATACAGCTAGTGCTATTAGTGTCGATTTACCTTAAGTTTAAGTGGCACAACATAATAAAACTATGTGGAATTTTACAGTGGTACTCAAACTTTAGGCAAACAGCCACTGGTGGCGCTAGGTTGCTTACAGAATTAAGATGAAATATGAACTGTTAACTCTAAGTTTTCATAATTTTTTCTGTTTCTTTTTTTTTATCACCATTTGAGAAATATCCAGGACAGCAATGTCAACGTGTATTTGATGTTTTTCTTATTTTTAACGTAAAATTTACAGCGTAGCGTTGTTTATAGAGAAAGAGATGAAAACTTAATGTGGTAGCCTTTCGATTTAAGCGATATTTTGATGAATATCGAATAACCGGCATCGTATTTCACGTGTATGAAAGGTCCTGCTCAATACAGGAAATTCATTTTCAGTGTTACTCTGGTGATGGCAATACAGTCAGTGCGTGGCCGTAGAGGCTCAAGTGCCGGCGCTGCTCTCATTGCCAGACAAGATTTGTCATCAGTAAAGTATATTAATATAAACCATCGCATTCTATCGTGACTACCACTGATGTGTTAAAGGCCCGATATTAAAACTAGTGCTTTGAGCAGTTGGTGAATTACAAGTTGTAAAAATGTAAATCGACTGGTTTGGGATTAGTGACATCCATTCTTTTATTTTCATTTACATTTTCATCCCCTGACACTATCATACAATTCACTGTCCGTGCGAAAGGGGTAATATCCTTCAGCCAAGCGGAGGAAAGACATGGATAGATCAGACAAACATGTCACAGCGAAAAATCAACATGGAATAAACTTTGAAGGATTTAAAAATATATTTCTGCAGAATACGCCGAGCGATGTTAACTTATCTTCATACGCGCACGTTCCTGGGAGTGAATTGTCCTGTTTGGGTACAAGTATTTGGTGCAGTACTGAAATCAAGCTTACTCATATATTATTCGTGAAGCGTATTTTATTTTATCGTCGAATTCGTATAACTAAGAAAGACCAAGTGAAACGGCGACATGGAAATCACGTTACGACCAATCTCATCTCAAAGCCATCTCATCTCTGGCAAAGCTTTACACATTGTTATCATATCAGAGAGAGAGAGAGAGAGAGAGAGAGAGAGAGAGAGAGAGAGAGAGAGAGAGAGAGATTTTTCCGTGCCAATGATCAAAGTGTTCCCCGTTTGTCATTTTTTCCCGAAACTAGAGAACGTTTCAACTCTAAGACCTAATTTGGAATTCAACATATCCTCAATTAAAGCTTGTGTACGGCTACCAGTCTACTGACGCAAAAGTATTGATAGAGTAAATAAATAATTAAGGATATCACACACACACACACACACACACACACACACACACACACACACACACACACACACACACACACACACACACACACACACACACACACACACACACACACACACACACACACACACACACACACACACACACACACACACACACACACACACACACACACACACACACACACACACACACACACACACACACACACACACACACACACTCTCTCTCTCTCTCTCTCTCTCTCTCTCTCTCTCTCTCTCTCTCTCTCTCTCTCTCTCTCTCTCTCTCTCTCTCTCTCTCTCTCTCTCTCTCTCTCTCTCTCTCTCTCTCTCTCTCTCTCTCTCTCTCTGGATTGTTTTGTTGTATTTCTGCAACACAGTTCAGTAATATTTATATTTACTTTAACTGGAGGGATATAATTGCAACACTGAAGTAAATAATAAATATGGTAACTTGATACAAAAATTAGTAAATGCTACAGTGTGCAGGAAAATAAAAAAATATATATATATATAAAATCCCTGATAAAAATTTTGTTGAAATGTTGTATATATTCTCCAAAAATTCTTTTATTGAGTAGAACAAATGCCAAAAAGGAAACCCAAAGTAAAGTCGCCTTAAAAGCTTAACTAAAAGGAATAAAGAAAGCCTTCAGCTGAAAAGAAAATGTAGCTGAATGAAATAATGGAAAAAAAAAACTTAGCCTCTTTTCACTCAAACTCTCTCACAATATTTCCTGTGGGAAGAATTATCGAACTTGTGTTGGAAGTTTCACATTGCTGCCTCACCTCTCTGACTGTCAATCCTTTTGTGTTTGTCTGGCAGCTGAACACACACTCACACTCACACACACACACACACACACACACTCTCTCTCTCTCTCTCTCTCTCTCTCTCTCTCTCTCTCTCTCTCTCTCTCTCTCTCTCTCTCTCTCTCTCTCTCTCACAAAATAAAATTCCTCTTGCTCACGTATTTTGTTACACATTCTTTTACAGTCGCCAACATGTCCGTGCATTCCTCCTAAGCGTTTAACTTAGCATCTATCTCACTTAAAAGCAAACAAAAGAAAAACCACTGACCAAGAAGTGAAGTAATTCAAGTCCACACACACACACATATACACACACACACACACACACACACACACACCCACACACACACGCACAAAGTAAGTAAAATCTTTCTGCCTAACTTCCTTGCCTCCAGTCCGACGTGCAAGGAAAGAAAATGCGATGTTGCTTCACCAACTTCACAAATTCCATAAAATCATAAAAAGCGGATCAGGTTGAATTTTTAGCACTGGGGGACATTCTCTCTCTCTCTCTCTCTCTCTCTCTCTCTCTCTCTCTCTCTCTCTCTCTCTGTGTGTGTGTGTGTCGTTTATCAGTTGGTGGATTAGATTATCGCAGGACCCGAAGTTAAGCGGACATTAATTAAACTAGCGGTCAGCCTTTAGAGGAATACAGGCAGAGGAGGAGGAGGAGGAGGGAGGAGAAGGAGGGAGGAGGAGGAGGAAGAGGAGGAGGAAGAGGAGGCTTATTAGGAAGGGCATTGAAGGAGGAGAAGAAAGAGAAAAAAAGAAGAAAAGGAAAAGGAAGAAGAAAAGAAAACAAGAAAAACTAAAAGAAAGGGAAAATGAAAACTAAGAACAAGAACAACAGAGAGAGAGAGAGAGAGAGAGAGAGAGAGAGAGAGAGAGAGAGAGAGAGAGAGAGAGAGAGAGAGAGAGAGAGAGAGTGTGTAGGACAGAGCTGTTACTGTTTGGTTGAAGTAGAAGTGGAAGAAGGGATTAAGGTAGCGAGAGTAGGTTTTCACAGTTAACAAGTATCCTAGAATGACCTACATACACACACACACACACACACACACACACACTAATTAACCAGCCTCATCCTTCTATTTCTCACCACCTCACACCTCATGGGGACAGGTGTGCTAGAGGCCAGGTGTTATCCCTCTTGTAATTAATTTTCCGCCTAGGCAGTGTGACGGATGCTGCTCTTTTTTTTTTTTTCTGGGGTAAGGCAAGGTGAGACAGACAAGGGAATAGGGCCCGGCCAGTGGATAGGGACGCTTGCACGAGGACAGTTGGGAGAAAGAAAGGGAATAGTGCACTTAATTCGTAGGTATTGAGGGAAGGTTTTGAGTGAGAAGTTAGAGGGAAAGAGTTGTTAGGAAGAAAGGGAAGGATATGCTATGACTAACTTAAAGGAACAGAAAAAATAAAGTAATCAGTGTGTTAGGCTTGAAAATTCTACATATTCTGTGTGTGTGTGTGTGTGTGTGTGTGTGTGTGTGTGTGTGTGTGTGTGTGTGTGTGTGTGTGTGTGTGTGTGTGTGTGTGTGTGTGTGTGTGTGTGTGCGCGCGCTCTGCATAAATGCTTGTGTCTATATCTAAAACACTTAAACTCTGTTAAGCCGTTCAGTGTGTCACGTTAAACAGATTCACTCACGTTTAAACATTCCTTAAATAACAACAAGCTCTGTCGCATCTGTCATTCATACACATACACACATACACACACAATACATATGAGAGTATAAAGGTAAACATAACGTTGCCTACACTCCGTTGATATATCAGCACGTATGTTAAATATGTAATGGACACCGCAAGACACATGGCCAGGTAGTCCAGGTAGTGGAGGGTGGACGTTCTAGTGAAGGGCCGCTTGTAATCCCAATATTCCAGGGATCTTACTTGGAGGGTTCACTTTTAAAAATTTTGGCATATATATGATATGGAAATAGAGACAGATAAATGATGGCAGATAATACATGTAGTGGGTAAGTTTAGGAGGGAAGCACGAACAAATTAAGCGTTCTATCAAGACATTTTACATTTGGAGTTTCCTTCCCTTTCTCTGGGCACATTGTTCATGACATTCACGAAGACATTCAAACACGTGAATTCCTAAGAAAAGAATCTAAATCAATGATCAAGTGAAAACTAAGGACGGACAAGATTTACTCTAAGTTTAATATATAAATACATATGCTTTTCTGCGAATGGAGGGAAAATTAAACTTTCCTTAAACTTCCACAAATTATTTCTAGTTTATGAAAATAAATATTCATATATCAAATTAATATCATGTTGGGTTGGCCACAGATCTTCAAAATAAGCAACATGAAAGCTTATCACAATTACTGAGGACAATAGGAGACGCCCACGCTCATCCCTTTCCTCCTCCTTTCCTTTTTCCTCTTCCCTCTTCTCAACCGTAAATGTATATCTTTAAATCTCTCCTTCATAAGCCACTTAGAGTACGCTTAAATGTTTTTACTCTCAGTCTCTCTCTCTCTCTCTCTCTCTCTCTCTCTCTCTCTCTCTCTCTCTCTCTCTCTCTCTGGGCTTCTGTTCTGTTGCGTACACGATCACCTGTTATTTCTTTTCCTCCTCCTATTCCTGGTTTTAAATGTTATTTTTAATTTGTATTTGAATATTCTTCCCCTTTCCCTACTCTGTTTTCACTTTTAAAGCTGAGTACTGAACAACTGGCTGTCCCTTGCCTTTCATCTCCCGCCTTCTGCGTACCACCACTCTTTTCCATCCTGCAGAAGGCGAAGGAATGGAATCATATTTTCACGTCCCCTATGAGAAGTTGCGTCTTTCAGCAAATGCATTAACAGCTGAACAAAGAGACACTGAAATATAAATGCAGAGAGAGAGAGAGAGAGAGAGAGAGAGAGAGAGAGAGAGAGAGAGAGAGAGAGAGAGAGAGAGAGAGAGAGAGAGAGTACATGAGAAATAGATCAGATTTTTTTTCTCTCACTCTCTCTCTCTCTCTCTCTCTCTCTCTCTCTGTACCGAGGCCATGTATTTTCTACTAACTGTAAGCTACGTGAGGGAGAACAACATATGAATAGAACAAGACTGCACGTCGTCTGTCCTTCCATCAACATGTAGAACAGTTAAGGCAGTACCATGTGTGGCGATACGGATATGGAAATTTTACAGTAAAGATGAAATAAAAGGAATTAAATATACTATTAGACATTGCAAATAGCATAATGGTCACTTAATTTCTACTCTACACGTAATTTTTATTAATTTATGTTGGAAGTTTAGAGCTATTTATTATACTATTGATAATTAATGCTAAGTTGATTACTCTGAAAGGGATAATCCAACACCGATTCATGTTTTACGCACGCCAGCTGAGTACATACAGACGGCACTCACCAGGGGCCAGTTCAGGCAGCGGTGGTGACGACAGCTGCCTCACCACACGCTCCTAGCCTGCCCAGTCCGATAGGGATTATCATATGTAGACCTGATGTTTTTTTTTGCAGCTTTACTGTTTTCTTCTCTCTCTCTCTCTCTCTCTCTCTCTCTCTCTCTCTCTCTCTCTCTCTCTCTCTCTCTCTCTCTCACACACACATGAAAGGAGCCGATCCTTCGACCGCTAATCCATAGCAAGCCATCTCCTCCATCAGGATTGTTGTAAATTTCCTTTGTTTTCCGCCTCCGTCTCCTCCACGTCATCGCCCTCCCCCGTATCATTGATAGTCACTGGTATTCCACCTCGGGACAAAGGCCTCTCACAACATTCTCCACATACCTTTGCTGTTGGTGTGCTCCAATCAACAAGGGCGATATCTTTGATTCTTCCACTCTGTCTTGCTCTGTGTTTGTTCTGGCCCAGTGCCACTCCTGATTGCCTTTCTGCCAATGTTCACCTTCTGACAGCATTATGAAATCAAATTTTGAAATTACAAGAATAAAACGCTAAGGAATCCAATATTTTAAATCTTTGATGTCTCACTTCATTTGAGTTAATATGAAAATAGTATTTCGATGTAATCCTAGTGGAAAATAAGTTTGGTGGCTTTTGCTATATTAAATCTTAACGAAAGTAATAAAAATTTTTGTATTTGTATAAAGGATAAAATTTTTTGTTCTATTTTCGAATATATTGTTCTTCCTTTTTCTTTTTCAAGTTCTAAGCTTTGCAATACGTGGGTGCCAGTCTTTGTAAAATGATAGATTGTATACAGGAAAGTTAGTCGAAACTTAATGTAACAGAAACTTCGCTTAAAATGGGCACAGGTTGACAGGTCGTACGTACAAGACATTATCCTTCACACCTTTCCCTTTAGACAGCTATTTTATTATATTTTCATGCGTACCACTTGTTCTCGCCGGCATGGTGAGGGAGTGTGTGTGTGTGTGTGTGTATGTGTGCGTGTGAGTGTGGTGCAGGGAGGGCATGGGGGGGATGGAGGAAAGGCCGTGTGCAGCAACATGACAAGTAACTGAATCACGGTACGTAATCTGATGACCGTAGAGGAAATAGCAAGAAACCAAAGGAAAATACAGTCACGGCCAGTGGGAACCCTAGGCAGGAAATCTGTCATTAGCAGCACCGTGGCGAGACACTCACTTCATGTCGCGTTGTGTTCGAGATGTCATGTGTGGGATGTGACTTGTAGGCTGTGTGAGAGAGAGAGAGAGAGAGAGAGAGAGAGAGAGAGAGAGAGAGAGAGAGAGAGAGAGAGAGAGAGAGAGAGAGTGTGTGTGTGTGTGTGTGTGTGTGTGTGTGTGTGAGTGTTATGATCCCTCACACTATATATCAATTTCTTTATTCAGTCAACAAATTACTCTCTCTCTCTCTCTCTCTCTCTCTCTCTCTCTCTCTCTCTCTCTCTCTCTCTCTCTCTCTCTCTCTCTCTCTCTGTGTCTCGGGTCGCCATTCACTCGCTGGTATCTTGTGTCGCTTTTTCATACTGGTGTGACTTGCAAGGAGAAGCAATTACTATTCGCACATACAAGGCCAAGAAACAAGAACCAAGAAAACGTGTCACATTCCTCAGCATCTCTTTATTTCCTTCATTTTCTTTGACATTCCCCTCGCTACCTCAAGCCGTTTTCTCTTACAAATCGACTTCCGCCACTGCATGATTTTTAGTTTCCCAGTTTTCCGTTTTCTTTCACCTTACAATGACTGGAGGTTTTGTTGTTGTTGTTGTTGTTGTTGTTGTCGTTGTTGTTTCTTCCCTCTATGTGTTTCTCAGGATTCTTGCGTGATTTTTATGAAGAGAAGGAGAAGGAAGAGGATAAAAAATAAAAGTAGGAGGAGGATGAATAGGAGAAAATAACTGAAAAGAGATAATAACTGAAAAGCAGAAGTACGGGGAACACACACACACAAAAAAAAAATAAAATAAACAGTACAGAACACAATAATACAAGAAAAAAACAAGAATACATCATTCCGACAAGAAATCACACTGAGACCTTTCACCTTACTACCTTGAGAACACCAGAACGTGACTTTCACCTGCAGAACACACGAGAGAGAGAGAGAGAGAGAGAGAGAGAGAGAGAGAGAGAGAGAGAGAGAGAGAGAGAGAGAGAGAGAGAGAGAGAGGCAATAAGGGAGCGAGTAAAGAACTGAGTCACACTGAGGCGGAAAGACACAGTGACAACGGAATCTCAGGTGCACTTTCCGTGGCAATTTGTAGGTAATTCAGGTGAGTAAATAACAAGGTGTGTGTGTGTGTGTGTGTGTGTGTGTGTGTGTGTGTGTGTGTGTGTGTGTGTGTGTGTGTGTGTGTGTGTGTGTGTGTGTGTGTGTGTCTGTGTGTGGTAGGACCCCTTTACAAATCCTAGGTTCTTTTGCAATGGCACACGAATCACTGGTTTATATATAATCTTATCGCATTTTTTCTCTTTTTTTTTTTTTTATCTATGATGCGCGAATCAGAACAAGGAGACAATGCAAGCCACCTTTCTTTGTTGCCATTCAGGCGCCTCACCAGAGACTGACTGGCACGGGCTGACAGTGTGGCAAATAAACACATATTCACTTATTTTACCATATTTGGAAAAAAAGAAATGTAACTGAAGACAACATTTTACTTGACAAGTCTCACCTTCTACCACTGCAGTGACACGACAACCTGCAGTGAAGGCCAGGAAAGCCGCTGCTGCCTGGCAGGTATATATGGCGGCGCCAGGCAAGGGAGGCAAGTCACTTTGGCGACTCAGTCAGCAGTGAGCACCATGGTAAGCACTCTTCCCTCCTTGTCTGGCCAGCACTCTGCTGTTGTTTCTGCTGCTGCTTCTATATTTGCTACGGCCGGAGGCTGCCTTTGCTCCCAACTCTCTCCACCTGTCATCTCTTACTCTTTCCTCCCTCCACAGAGAGTCTTCGCAGTTGCCCTCGGCTTCAGCGTCTTGCTGGCCTCCTGCAGCGCCGGCATTATCTACGGCGGCCATGGCGGTGGCGGGCATGGTGGAGTCACCACCAGGGTGGTTGTGTCTGGCGGCCACGGTGGCGGTGGCGGCGGATTCGGTGGTGGATTCGGCGGCGGCTACGGTGGTGGCGGATTTGGTGGTGGATTTGGTGGTGGATTCGGCGGCGGCTACGGCGGCGGCGGTGCTGGTGGCGGGCACATTGGTGGAATCACGAGGGTGGTTCATGTCTCCTCTGGACGCTACGGCGGCGGCGGCGGTATTGGTGGCGGCGGCATTGGCGGCGGCTTCATCGGCGGCGGCGGCGGCGGCGGCGGCTATTACGGCAAATAAGGTTCCCAGACTGTTTCATCGACAACACACTTGTGTCTTAAACGACCTCGACCACCTGTACATAACACACTGCTGCTCCTCCTCCTCACACAGGCGCGTTGCCCCGGCACCACCAGAGCGCCACGCACACAAGTGGTAGTGGAGGTCAGGCATGCATCCAAAACAAACGCCTGAGAAACAACTCTGTAGGTAAACACACAATGAAATGATTGCAGCATACACCTCATGTCTTTTTTATTTCCTTTTTCCGGTATCAGCGGGACGCACATCCCGACCACACACAGCGCTGGCGACAGAGAACACGCGTCCACCTGAGCACACACACACACACACACATATGTACTGCAGCACCTGAACACACCAACGCAGCAACACGCGCCCCATCTCTTAGTAAGTGTTTCGGAACGCAGATGAACTTTAATGCAAGAACAAGAAATGCAGAGAGAAAGACTCATAAAGGACAGCCACCTCAGAGGACCTGTCATGAAGATCTCTTGGCAGCTATCTATCTACCATCTCTCTCTCTCTCTCTCTCTCTCTCTCTCTCTCTCTCTCTCTCTCTCTCTCTCTCTCTCTCTCTCTCTCTCTCTCTCTCTCTCTCTTCAGAAGTGTTACTTTAGAAAATTATTCGAAGAGGAAAAAGGTAGCCGCTGGAAACTTTTTTTTTATTTCCCGTGTGGTTCCATGAAGGTAATTGCATTTTTTATTATACATATTTTTGTTTTTTTTATTTTTTTATTATATTTCTCATACACACACACACACACACACACACACACACACACACACACTCACCGAAAATATGTCGAGGAAAAACGCATACCTAAAAATGAGTGAAACCTGGATAAGAAAAAAAATATATATATATATTCAAGGAAAAATATCCTACTTTTTGTATATTCCTGATAATAAAATATTCATACGTGTACATTTTGATTTTTCTTGTGTGTGTGTGTGTGTGTGTGTGTGTGTGTGTGTGTGTGGTGACTCTGGTGGAGGACAGACATCTCAACGACACGAAATGGTGGATTGAAAAACAACAACAACAACAACAACAACAAAAATCACGCCAATTTAGAAGAAACTACCAGGAAATACTATTGAAGGTTGATGTTTTCAGTAAATAAATGGAAAAAGCGAACAACTATAACTGACCAATGTCTTCCCTTACTTTGTTGTTGTATGTTATTATGACTTAGGGCCAGACTAGGGAACAAACATGACCACTGCAGCATCACAGAGCATCACAGTCCTCAGTCCCCAGCAGAGAATGGAGCGAATAAAGCTTTTTCACCACCCGCATACATTTTTGAGTTCATGAGTGCATCCATTGATTTTACAATTTCATGGTGATCCGTATTCAACGATGTCATTTTTTTTCCTTGCAGCGGTCAGTGGGAACGGGGTTGTGTCACACTTTTAGTTTGACTTTGCCATCTTTATTCAAAGGGCACGGATTTTTATCTCTAGTTAATGTTTTCAACCAGCACAGAATGAGTCCTGACCTTGGTGACTAATTGTTTCCTTCCATCCCAAATTTTCCTAGAGGATGTGATCACTAACTCTCTTGCAGCTGATTGGCTCTTCGTTAGCTATGCAAATACGCCAACTATGATACACTGAATTCAGCTTATGAAGTGATTTAGATCTATATAATCCTATAATCTCAATTGTCTTCAGTTCAACAAATCGTCACTGAAAGAAAGCGTAGAATTCCCATGCACAATGAAGTAGCCAGATGTATAATGAGCCTCATCACACTGATACGTGGCATCCCCGCTCAAGGATCTCCGCATTATCACCATGTGTGTGGAGAAGCACGGGAAGGAGAGCTCTAGGAGGACAGGAAAGCTAATTAGAAGGAAAGGTACAACATATGAAGAAACTGTCAAGTTCACTGGACATTCGTTGGACATAATGCGACAAAAAACATGCAACATAATTATATCTAACGTTCTGTTTAGTTTTACATTTCATAAACAAGAAAAGCAATTAACTCTTTTTTATATTTTTAATCTTCATACAATGCAGATCAACGTTTCATTCAAAATATTTGGATCTACCTGTTTCTATGCCAGTCTACCTATCTATATACTTGTCTACCTTCCATCCACCTATCGTAATGTACTGTACTGTAAGTCATGTATTTGCATGACCATTAATGATTCCCGGAATCTCTCAAAGCCAGCAATACTCTTTTTATTTCGAGTTTCTTTGATGTTTGCCCCGATATTCAAAAACCTGGTGTGTCAAGAGACCACCAATGTAAAGATCAAAGAAATAAAAAAAAATAAGAAGGATAGAAATCATAACAAATGGATATGAATGCATTAAAATAATTACTGGAAGCCACACATCGTGTAAAATAAAATGCATCACACGTTTACACCTTACAAGTATCTCGCTGCATGTTCGATTTGAAACACTGTGTTGTCATCGTGCAATCCGCACAAACGCCCTGGATGGTGTGAAGTGTGTACGTCAAAGCAACTCGCCGGCTGGACTCGCCATGACCATCTGCTTACAGCAAGTACCGAACTATTCTCACACATTGCTTATCACCCTTCTATGCTTAGTTGAGACTGGCACATCTCCGGTTCTCGTGTCTCCATAAGGTTTACATTTTTTTAGTAGAGATGATTCACTGGCAAGGAGTAGCAAGAAGTAGCAAGTGATTTAAACAGAACTTTACTGTGAAGTGGATTCCCTACAGAGAATAAGGAAAATGCAGGACACTTCAGTAAGCAGTGCTGGCTAACCACTTCACCACCATGTCTCGGACTGTTCCCACATCCTTAATGACAACGGCATAAAGAGGTAACATAATAACTGTCCACTCTTACTTTAAATTAACGAACACCAACATAAAAAAGAATTTACTCTCATGTTTACCTACATAAAACAATTTTTGCTACAGTTGCTGCCTGAGTACCGACACATCATCCTATTCTGCTTTCCTGTTCTGTCTATCCCCAGTGCCAATACAAAGCTTTCAAATTGAAGTACGTAACAATATCACTTGCTCTTATTCACAGGCGTTGAGTTTTGATAGTCTCCATCTGTCGAGGATTTAGTATCACTCTTAATAAATAAATATTAGGTTCACACAAAACTGACTCTTCCATTTACGCAAACAACGATACCATTTGCTTTCCACACAGAAGTCTTTAATATCTATAACATTTCCCACTATGTTGCTGAAGCCTAAATATTACTTTCCATGAGCATTTATATGTATTGTATACTGCTGCGAATTCTACTGTAGTTACTATGAATTAAAGAGTGCGACTGTTCTCATATTTTCTTCACAAATGTGCATGTCGTCTTTTGATCTTTAAATTTAACAGTACAAAGGTATCAAAGTTACCATTGACATCAAGAACTGTGCTTCCGCCCTACCATTCTGCCTTGCCTAACCTTCCAAGTCTCCACATTTCCCTTTAATATGAGTCCACTGCAGGAAAAAGACCTCTCCTTTGTACAAGTCAAACACTGACCTTGGCACTCAAGTTTTGGCGAGTCAGCGCGTTATTAGAGTCACAACTTTACGGTTTACTCTCCATAAATTACCCTGTTAGGTGAACAAAGGCTACAGGGTGACTCGAGACTCCCGTATGGAACTATGCGTTGTGATTTGAGAGTCTTCACTGTCACGTCATCGGACCATACCACTAATTATGGCTACTGACCCGTGCCTTCAACATACCGTCCAGCAGTTACGATTTAATGCAATTTTTAAAGGACAGAAGGCCACTCTGAAGACCCCATACTCTCACTACAAGGGTCATCTCTCTCATAGACAGTATCAATTCACAAAAGGTCAAACGATGGGTGGTTTTATGACGTCCCTAATGAACTGTGGTCTTGATGGTCATCCTGTTTCAGCATGGTCGATAGCCTTTGAAAGAGAATGGTGCAGATCATCGGTGTTTATCCCTTGACCACAGTCCAGAACATTCTTCCCCCTTTCAGCTTCTCCAGTAAATGGCTTCCTTTCCTGCCAACACATCACAGGAAGTTCTACATGAGAATTCTCTTCCATCATCCACTCACTTCAAATTAGTCTTATCTAATTTTTTGTCAGGCCAATGTCACACCCACTGAGGCTTAAAAGTTAACTTATATTTTTCATCGGCATTTGAGAATCTAACCTCCCGAGAGAGAGAGAGAGAGAGAGAGAGAGAGAGAGAGAGAGAGAGAGAGAGAGAGAGAGAGAGAGAGAGAGAGAGAGAGAGAGAGAGAGAGAGAGAGAGAGAGAGAGAGAGGATCATCGAACCGTGGAGAAAGGATAGAAAGGAGAAAATGTTCGTAATATCAGAGAAAAGAGAAAGTCGAGAAAAGGCAGAAAATGCAGTGAAGGAAGGAAGGAGAAGAGCAAAAAAAGCAGGAAATCAATGTGTAACAAAAGGCGCAAGAGATGATGCATTGCAGGGAAAAATTGATGTTTAGGAAGAATAAACGAGAAAGAGGATCCCGCAGAAATGGAGAGAGAGAGAGAGAGAGAGAGAGAGAGAGAGAGAGAGAGAGAGAGAGAGAGAGAGAGAGAGAGAGAGAGAATCATCGAACCATGGAAAAAGGGAAGCAGGAAAGATATATTCGTAATATGAAGCCAAAAAAAAGCGAGGGAAGGAAGAAAGCAGAAGAAAGGAAGAAAGAAAAGAAGGAAGGAAGGAAGGAAGGAAGGAAGGAAGGAAGGAAGGAAGGGAGTCAATATATAACAAAGAGCTCACGAGAAGATGCATCGGACAGAAAAATTGCTATTTAGATAGAGAATAAGCGAGAGAGAGAGAGAGAGAGAGAGAGAGAGAGAGAGAGAGAGAGAGAGAGAGAGAGAGAGAGAGAGAGAGAGGATGAGCATGAGGAAATTAAATGAGCGAAATGCATCACAAACTTTAGAAACTTGCCACCAACATTCATTTCTGCTTCCTAATTTCCTACTGATTCTCTCTCTCTCTCTCTCTCTCTCTCTCTCTCTCTCTCTCTCTCTCTCTCTCTCTCTCTGGGTGGGGAGGGTAAAGACGGGCTCAAAGCTGATAAATTATGCAGCTTTAAAGCCTACCTGGCAACTCCCTTGCTCACGGCTTACCATTTTGATGTAGATCTGAAGGAAAAAGTATATGGTGGCGCAAAAAATAGAACATGCATTAGCGCCATGACCGTGTGTGTGTGTGTGTGTGTGTGTGTGTGTGTGTGTGTGTGTGTGTGTGTGTGTGTGTGTGTGTGATCTATAATCTCCACCTATTGTTATACTGAGTAGATTTACCATACCTAATATCTACTAAGTCTAATGAGTAAGGCAGTGACCTTCAACACCTGTCACACTTAAGGTCAAGCAAAGGTGTTATATTCTTGTGGAAATAAATAAAAAAAAATACAGAATTAAATCTTTAAACACCTGTCACGCCCTTAAGGTCAAGCGAGAAAATAACATTCTGTGGAAACAAAAAAGAAAAAAATCCACAATTCAACCTATCATTCTAGGAAGTGAAAAGTGAATTGTTAGTTTTACCTCTCCGTCCATCTCCCCACGGCTTGTCCTGCCTCGCTACTGGCTACAAAATTGTACATAGCTTATTGCCTTTGGGGATGCTGCTTATAAAAATTCCCTCTCCCTACAAAGCCGAGGGAGACAGCTTGTGGCCCGCAGCAATGATCCGTCAGTTTGTTTGGGATTAGAGGGAGGCTTTTAGATCACTCTTGCTGGTAAGCGAGTAATGGTCAGTTGTATGTGAAGTAATGGCAGGAGCTTTGGCAATGAATGTGGATTTGAAACTTTTTTATCTTGCACTAACTGTTAAATACTGACTCAGAATGGACGAAGTCTTTCATTAGTTGCCATACTGTGTCACTCTTCTATTAAACGTTGATTGGTCTAAAATTCTGGTATTTCACCTTGATTATCCTTCCTGGAATCCCACTGACTATTAGAGAAACGACAGAATGCGGACACACACACAAACACACACACAGTTCTTACTCAGCTGAGAGAATGGCACCGCTCTTTCCTGTGTCGCTCCCTCCACCCGCTTGAGACGATGACATGAAACACAGAAGCGGTCCAGGTAGGTCTATTCAGCTGGAAGAATTTGATAAGTCACAGAGAAAGAGCGAGAGAGAGAGAGAGAGAGAGAGAGAGAGAGAGAGAGAGAGAGAGAGAGAGAGAGAGAGAGAGAGAGAGAGAGAGAGAGAGAGAGAGAGAGAGTCAGACAATCTCTCATATCTCCACCCGACTTCAATGGCCGCCAGATTATTGGAATATGTATCGGAGGTTGTGGTGGATATTGCCATTTCTCCCACTCCAAGTCATCTCCTCGCTTCTCCTCCTCCTTGTCTTTCTTTTTTTTTTTATTCCGTGCCCCGCTCGTGTCCTTCCTTCCCCCCATCCCGGCGCTAGTCTCCCCGGCTATCCGTGCAGTTTGTGTGCGCCGCGGAGAGAGAAAGGAATGATTAAGGGAAGGAAGGAAAAATGCAATGACGCGAATAAAGGCTTGTGAAAATGTAATGCTCGTGAGAGAGAGAGAGAGAGAGAGAGAGAGAGAGAGAGAGAGAGAGAGAGAGAGAGAGAGAGAGAGAAACACGTAAATTCCTTGTCATATTATTCAGACTTTCCTCTCTCTTACTTCAAACCCTCCCGGCGTCCACAGCCACTCCAGTCCTATTAACAGATCCGTAACTAAGTTTCTCCCTCCCTCTCCTCGTCCTCATCCTTCTGGTCTTGCCGTGACCTCCGCGCGTGTTTGTGTAGTAGACGAGTTCTGTACTAGTTTCTTTTTTAAATATAGTACTTGTTAAACATTTCATCTGTAGTAACATAAGCTTACTTCACATGGATTAACAAAATACTACGTGGAAGATATACTGTAAATAATCATTGTTGTTTCAGTCTTGGTCACAGGATGTCATGTTATTTGGTCCAATCTTCGATCCGTCAAGATTAAACCTATAAGTAAAAAAATCTTTTTCAACTCGTCTGTTGTTGCCTGTTTGTCCATGCATATCTTTGTTTTTTTTCATTCAGTCCATATATCTCCAAACACTTCTGTCTGTTTGTTTATGTTTGTGTGTGTGTGTGTGTGTGTGTGTGTGTGTGTGTGTGTGTGTGTGTACGTTTATCTGAAATTTCTACCTTCTCTGTCTCAGCTTAAAATGCTAATGACATCATATTTTTTTATAGAAATTCCTAACTATATGAAACTTTACTTACAGAAGGAAGAAAAAAACACCCTAAAATGATATATGATCAAACAAGCACTGCATGATCAGTTTATGATTCAAGACTGAGGAAAAACGAAAACACGAACTCATCAATATCTGAAGAGGGGAAGAGCAACACGTGGAGACTAAAAACACAGGTCACGCAGAGAGAGAGAGAGAGAGAGAGAGAGAGAGAGAGAGAGAGAGAGAGAGAGAGAGAGAGAGAGAGAGAGAGAGAGAGAGAGAGAGAGAGAGAGAGAGAGAGAGAGAGAGGTGACAAAAAAAAAAAAAAACGATAAAACCAAAAGGAAAAATAAACTCAAATATAACATTCAAGACAAGAACACACATATATAAAAAAGAAAAAATAAATAAAGAGAAACTAAAACATAACATCCTCCCACCTGAGGCAAAGCAAGTTAAGAGGAAGACCCACGCTCACCTCAGCTCCCAGCAAAACACAATACTTCAATTAGCTGGCCGCCCTTTCACCTGCCCCAGTGTTAAGGGGAAGGAGGGAGGGAGACAGTGTTTTATGGCCTAGCAACGAGTTAGTTAGTTGTGAAAAGGAGAGAGAGAGAGAGAGAGAGAGAGAGAGAGAGAGAGAGAGAGAGAGAGAGAGAGAGAGAGAGAGAGAGAGAGAGAGAGAGAGAGAGAGAGAGAGAGAGAGAGAGAGAGAGAGAGAGAGAGAGAGAGAGAGAGAGAGAGAGAGACTAGCAGGTGGAAACACAAACGAAAGAACAAAAGATAAATATATTAAAATTAAACATCAACTTAATAGTGTGTGTGTGTGTGTGTGTGTGTGTGTGTGTGTGTGTGTGTGTGTATGTGTGCATGTACGTATTATTACTACACTCTTCCTCTCTCCTAAACTTATTCTAGTTGAGGAAAACGAAATTTCCTACACGCAAAATCATCTACTATTTGCAGGAGGAAAAAAAAATATATATATGAGAACAAAAGTCAAATAACACATACTGAAGCCCACGTGTCCTATAACACTTTTAGAGACAGAAAGGAAGCTTGGAAAGAGAAGCGCAGGCGAGGACAGGGAAGCAGCAAGCGGGTGTTAGGGACGTAATGAGACTGCAAGTGGCAATCACGCCGCATATTAAGACCAAACCCGGGAAATCTGTTGGTGCAGGAGTAGCTGGCGGAGAGGGAGGATCACAGGTAGCGGCAAGCTGGGGCTGGTTGGAGTGGCGGAATGGTGGATATTATGCTGCTCCTGGACAGTGTAATTGTTTGTGGTGGTGGTGGTGGTGGTGGTGGTGGTAGTCATTGAGGTAATCAGATCTATTTTCGTGGTGATAACCTTGCTGCTGCTGCTGATGTATTATTATTAGTAGTAGTACTAGCAGCAGCAGAAAGAGTAGTAGAAGTAGTTGGTGTAGCGTAGTGGCAGTAGGAGCAAGAGTAGTATTAGTAACGCAATTAATAGTTGTTTTGTTGTTGTTGTGGTGGTGGTAGTGGTGGTGGTAGTGGTGGTGGTAGTGGTGGTGGTGGTGGTAGTTGCGGCGGTACTTATGGCCATGTTGAGTTTAATTGTGGTGGGACTAATGAATGTGGTGACAGTTGTGTAAATGGCGGTAATCTTGAAAGCGGTGCCATTATTAAGCACATAAGAACATTAGACAATTGGGGAAGCTGCAAGAAGCCATTAGGCCTACAAGTGGTAGCCCCAGTATGACACACACACCTACCTATTTCCACTTGCCATCCCCATCAATAATTTGTCTAATCTTTTAAAGCTCCCTAATGACTCAGCACTAACAACCTGATTACTGATTGCTGTTGCTGCAGTGGTTGACATTGGTGGTAATGAAACAAGGCTTTCCACAGCAAAGGGCCGGGAACACCACGCCCTACCACTCTGAAAACTGAATATCGCGGAGATACCCACTGAGAGTCAAGCACCATGGGACTGAGATGCCGATGACTCACTCTCTCTCTCTCTCTCTTTCTCTCTCTTGAACACAGCGTCGAACCAAACAAAATTTCAAGACCTATTACATGTGAGTGGATAACTGTGTGTGTGTGTGTGTGTGTGTGTGTGTGTGTGTGTGTGTGTGTGTGTGTGTGTGTGTGTGTGTGTGTGTGTGTGTGTGTGTGTGTGTGTGTGTGTGTGTGTGTGTGTGTGTGTGTGTGTGTGTGTGTGTGTGTGTAATTTAATGTGCTTTATCTAAACATCACTAAGTAGGAAGTAGGCGTATAACAAAGAAGAGGGAAGGGAGTACGACCCACTTACTTCCACGCCTTTCCCTCCCCTCCCCCTCCCCGCCACACATCGGCTCGCCCTATATCGCAGGGAAACCCTCTGGCCAAACGGGGCAGTAAAATTGAGTTTTGCCGCTGTAATGTTCTTTATTCCCAGGAGTCTTAAGAGAATGTCGGGAACTGTGAGCTGGCTGTGATGGCGGTGGCAGTAACGGTGGTGGCGGTTGTGGTGGTAAACGTACATAAATTTCAACAAAGTTTCACGTTTTTCCCTTTACGTAAAATATGACTTCTGTATCGAGCAGGACTGTCGCACCGCTGGAAATCTCAAACAGTGTTCGACCGCCGATGTGAAATAAGCGCAGAAATGCCAGACATACTGACACCTCATCAACATAACTTGCGGAAAATATATTTGGCAGTTACTGTTGAGTCTATGCTTAGTGTTTCGACAGCAGTAACCTAACCTAACATTACACAGCGAAGTTCTGTCAATAGCAGCACCAACCAGCCGCTTTAAACAGAATTGTGTTATGCAAGAGTTACCATGAGTATGCTCAAATGGGTTTATCATAAAACGCGCTTTCAGTGAAAACCTTAGAAATGCCCAGCTGAAGTCAGGGGAGATTCGTGAGCATCCCCTGAGTTTGGACAGGACTTCTGGATTATCCTGGAATTTTTGTTTCTATGAAGGCACATTCAGTGCGTACGTCAATAAATAATCGGATACACTTTGTTATATTATGTTATTTTATATGAAACAGGTCTATTAATAAACTAGAGCTCATTGTGGAATAATAATCTAGATGAAAAGAAAGTGAAAAAAAAATGATCGAAGAAAAAAAAAAAGCCAGAAAAAAAGTCAAAGGAAACTTGATAATAATGAATTCTTCATACGTGTGTAGCATGAAAAAAAAAAAAAAAAGTACGAATTTACGTGTGCCAAGAAAAAAATACTAACTGGTGTGAAGATTGTTAACAAAATTGAATGAAAAAAAAAAGTAAGCTGAAATTTTCCTCTCCGGAGGAAAGAAAAGAGGAATCTTGATAATAATGAAGCGTTATTTGATACATGTTTTTATAGCACATTTCAGGTAATTGTACCTGTGATCGATAAAACACTGTGTATCTAATGTGTGTGTGTGTGTGTGTGTGTGTGTGTGTGTGTGTGTGTGTGTGTGTGTGTGTGTGTGTGTGTGTGTGTGTGTGTGTGTGCGTGTCTGTGTGGGCGCGCTGGTCTCCAATGAGTCCTGCTAGAACCTAAAAAGACATCTTAATCAAGTGGACTGGCAACTTGAAATGAGAGATTCTGCCCCTGAGCCCTCTCATAAAAAAGCCATCAAGGAAGTCCTGTGAAGTTTGGTAGAAACATGTACCGATCTGTGAACTCAGTAGCTAAAAACAACACTACACTAGACCGTAAGACACCGATAGATAAGTACACGAACCTTCTAGAGATATAGAGGCATATACACTATACTCAGCAATATATCAAGAAAAACATCGATTTGTAGATCAGACTAATGTCTTGAAGGAAAAGTTGAAGCTTTGATACGTCAGAAAAATGGACAGGTTGTACTATAACATGTATTAATACTTGTCCTATGTATTTTAACACATATCCAAACAAAATAAAAACTGATATGCTGTCCTGATGCCACGGAAGGCTTGAGTGGGAGCCATCCAGCCACCCTAGGAGCCTGTCACTGAATGGCGACAGCAGTATCAGGGGGAGCTTTCAGTAACACCGTCAAGATAAAATATTTCACTCAATGGATTTCTTTCAAATTGGTCATCATCATCATCATCATCGCTATCTTTGTTATTATCAACACGTTTTATCATTAGTGACACGAATAACAAAAGCAACATTAAAGGGTGATGATAATAATAAAAAAATATTAATAATAAACATAAGCAGAACGTTCATAGTTAAATTAAATCAAAGAGAAGTAGAAAATAAAACAGAAAAATAAATAAAGTATATAAACAGATGAGCATGAGCATGAACATAATACGAACCAACGTAACCAAATAAATAAACAGAAAAAAAAGCACACAAATCAAATAAATGACGTCTTTTCTTCTTAAATCTTCATACCATACCTTCCGTTAGTCCTATTCGCACTTTTTTGGAAGTTTAGCAATCTCAGGTTTAGCATTCGAAGGCATGGCCATTATTCTTAATTTCACCCAAATGAGACTCATCCCGCGGTAACTCTGACCTGCTGTGTGTGTGTGTGTGTGTGTGTGTGTGTGTGTGTGTGTGTGTGTGTGTGTGTGTGTATGTGCATTCCTCATCCATCTGCTTTATTGATACCAGTGACTTTCTCCGTTTCTTCATTTCTCCCTTTCCTTTCATCCGTCCTTCCTTCCTTGCGTCTTTCCCTCCTTTCGTGACCTCAATTACTGAGCAGGTGATGGGGCAAATGTATATAAATTACCTCATAACAACCTAATGAAAACACGAGGGAGGAAGGTGAAATGAATGGTCAGAAAGAGAGAGAGAGAGAGAGAGAGAGAGAGAGAGAGAGAGAGAGAGAGAGAGAGAGAGAGAGAGAGAGAGAGAGAGAGAGAGAGAGAGAGAGTGGGACGGGAGAGGCAGGAAAAGGAACAGGGAGAATGGAGAGCAGGATCCCTTTGTAAGCACGTTAGGAGTGTTTGGCATAATGCAGGCGTTCCTCTCACCAACCCAGCGCCAAAAAACACATGGACAAATGTAAATGACAGTCATCCCGCCTGAAATTTGCGGCATCTGGTTGGCTCCGCGTGTCACGTCCAGCAAAACGCAAAATCCATCAGGCTTTACACATGTGCACGTAAAAAAAAAAAAAAAAAAAAAAAAAAACATACGCGAATACCTATTGAAACATGTGTGCACTGCTAATGAATTCTAGATCCTACTAATTGCCGAATAAATTTGCATTTCCCGAGCCGAGCGCTAGAGAGAGAGAGAGAGAGAGAGAGAGAGAGAGAGAGAGAGAGAGAGAGAGAGAGAGAGAGAGAGAGAGAGAGATTTCATCTAATATTCAGAAGAAGAGACTTACGCTAACTCGAATTATCTCCAAAGTTACGATCTCTCTCTCTCTCTCTCTCTCTCTCTCTCTCTCTCTCTCTCTCTCTCTCTCTCTCTCTCTCTCTCTCTCTCTCTCTCTCTCTCTCTCTCTCTCTGTTTTACCCTAAAATGGAAGTTTACATACATTTTCATGCAAACTGCTACTTTATTTATTGAAGGCGTGTAACCATAAATACTTATACTACTGATACAATATATAATGGGCGTATACTTATACCAGGCATTACAAATTCCTTTAGTTTATGGTGACTGCAGTACATTTCGGAAACATGCCACTCCACAGCACATTCTAGCTTACGTATTGATGTGTGTGTGTGTGTATGTGTGTGTGTGTGTATGTGTGTTTGTAAATAACGAAGTCTTATCAAGTAAAAAAAGGCTGCGTCTCGTAATATGGGCCAGAATAAGTAAGCTTCATCTTCATCACACCTTCCCGTAAGATAATTAGCCCAAGACCAGCAGGTAATGGTTGATTAACGATCCTTAAGAGATTAAAGTCTTTCTTGGAGAGAGAGAGAGAGAGAGAGAGAGAGAGAGAGAGAGAGAGAGAGAGAGAGAGAGAGAGAGAGAGAGAGAGAGAGAGAGAGAGAGAGAGAGAGGGTAATTCTTTCCATTAATAACAATAGTAATGTCCATAATAGTAACAATAATGATAATAATAATAATAATAATAATAATAATAATAATAATAATAATAATAATAATAATAATAATAATAATAATAACGATAATTATAATAATAAATAGCAGTACTGATAGTGATGATACCATGCAAAAAGAACATGTGAAAACATGTAGTGAAGATATGAAATAGTATACAAAAGTATACTATTGAATTCTTATTGCAAGGCATATATTTCTACTTAATAAAAGCTATCAGAACTTTTAATCATTGTTTTTTGTCCTGCTTCTGGAGAGAGAGAGAGAGAGAGAGAGAGAGAGAGAGAGAGAGAGAGAGAGAGAGAGAGAGAGAGAGAGAGAGAGAGAGAGAGAGAGAGAGAGAGAGTCCTGGAACGAACAGACAAAACGACAGATTCACAAAAACAGAGTATGTAAATTATGTAAAAAAAAAAAAAAAAAAAAAAAGGGGGCAAGGGAAAGAGATACACAGACGAAGAATTTGACAGATACATAAATATACAAATTGATGCAAATATGTAAATCGAAGCACATACGAACAGGTAAATTAATCTATACTCATATCCAACTGAATATCTACCTACTCATCCACCCACTCTGAAATGTCACACACACACACACACACACACACACACACATGTAAGAGGTTCACTGGAGAGGCTGGATGCAGACTCCCAAAGGATACCCTCTTATTTAATCTTCCTAATAGTGTGCTTCTCCTCTTTCTCCTCTTCCTCCTCCACCTTTTTCTCCTCTTCTTCTTCTTCTCCTTCTTCCTCCTCCTCCCACATGGAACAGAAAGGTAAGGGAAGAAAGGTAGTGGTAATCGTAAAGCAAATAAGAATGTTTTTATTTCTATTGATTTGCTTTGTTAATTCCGGAACCATGGGGGGGAGAGAGAGAGAGAGAGAGAGAGAGAGAGAGAGAGAGAGAGAGAGAGAGAGAGAGAGAGAGAGAGAGAGAGAGAGAGAGAGAGAGTCCCCTTCTTCAACATCGACAAGTCTGAGGATGTCACTTTATAATCAGGTAGGAGATAAGCAAATCACTTAACGCACATCAAAGAAAGGAGGGAGAGGGAGGAGGAAGAAAAATTAGAACGGGAACATTTCTAATGGGAACGAGGACAAGAAATTGCATTATCGACGATTATGGAAACTTCATTCTCTTGAGCCTAACCCCATGACGACAGAACAGACGCTTGCTTACAGAGAAGAGTGGGAAAGGAGACGAAATCGTTGCATCTCGTTGACTTCACGGAATTGTTCATCTGTCACTCTTCATTTTGTTGACAGGGAGGGGACGCCTTGCACGCAGAGCTGAGAAAAGAGGACACACTGCCAAAAGCGTTGCCATAAATGATCAAGCATACTAATAACGTTTATAAACTTAACAATGCATAGAAATTTCATCAGAGTACTGCATACCAAGACGAGATAGGCAGTTTACATATAATTAGTCATTATTTAAACCATTCAGTAAGTGAGTGAATGTGTGTGTGTGTGTGTGTGTGTGTGTGTGTGTGTGTGTGTGTGTGTGTGTGTGTGTGTGTGCGCGCAGTTGCAATGAATGGAAACTGATTTCACATTTACTTCCTGATCCTCCAGTTTCTTTCTCTATAATCAACCCCCTCTGTCTGTCTGTTTCTCTGTCTGTCTATCTATCCCCCCTCCCACAACACACACACACATACACACACACACACATACACACACACACACATACACACACATCAGAAAAAAACACGTTGAAAAAAAACATCAAACATTCGAAAACAAACGCTTCGTCTCCACTATTGATGACAAACAAAAGTCTCTTTGGTCTCTCTCTCTCTCTCTCTCTCTCTCTCTCTCTTGCTACACACACACACACACACATAGTTGGTAAAGGAATGATAGAAGAGAATAAGTAAAAACGAAAAGAAAAAAGGAATGGATGAGCACAACATGACTGGGAAAAAGAGAAACTGAGAGGGATTAGGAGGAAGGAAGGACAAAGAGGAGGAGAACAAAGAAGTGCACAAGGAGGTGAGGGCGGAAGAGGAGGAGGAGGAGGAGGTGGTGGTGGTGGTGGTAGTGGTGGTGGAGGAAAGAACGAAAGGGAAGTCTCTGCATGCTGGAAGTCGCAGTCATTCCTTCCTTTACTTCCTTTTCTCTCCTTCCTTCTCGTTGTCCTCGTCCTACCGCTGCCTCCCTCACCGCCGCCGCGAGTGTTTGATCGCACTAAGTTGGCCGAGACGCATTGTAGTTAGGGCGGCTCTGTCTTTGAGCGTTGGCTTCCCGAACCCTGCTCTGTTCATGGTCTTTCCTTTAGCGAGTAATCTTCCTATCGTTCTTGCAGGTCTCCCTCTGGCGTCTATTCTTCAATATAAATCTCTATTATCATTAGGTTATCTGGTTTCTATTTAAAAGTTTTACTAGCATTTTTTCTTCAAGTTCAGTTTCTTTTTTGCTATTTCTAGTTGTGTTGATTGTTAATATGGACTTGTCAGGTTCATGTTTTCCTTTAACAGACGGTAAAGTTTTTTTTTTTTACCAACAATCATTTGAAAACAGTTCCTTGACTTTTTTTTGTCTTGTCCATTTTGCTATGTTGCTTATTATCTAATATCAATGATTATTTTTTTTTTCACGCATTTCTTATTCATATTTTCAGTTCACAATTTCAGGTTGTAGTTATGTTTTCCCTCACTTCCAGCCATGTGCAGAAGTTCTCTCTAGAGTTCCTTCCCTGTTTTCACACACAAGTCTCAACTCGTCAAAGCATCCCCTCTCCCTTGCACTCTACTCATCTACACCTTTAGCCTTTCACCCTTCACTGCTGCGTCCCCCCTCTCTCCACTCCTAGCAATGCACTATGAATGGCCGCCAAAGGATTTTTACCATCTCGGTCTGAATGATAGATGGTCTTCCCCTACTCGTGTTATATATATACAGGTTTTCTCCCAAATTCCCTTAGTGCTTCCTGCTCTTCACTACGCCTTGCTTTCCGTGTCGTGGCATCTTTGAGTGATAACTTTGCTGTTTTTCGGTTTATTTTCTACCCTAATTAATTCTTGTAATATTACTTATTTCACCTTTATTTTTCCCAAACATCAGATAAGTAATTTTTTTCCCCGAAGGACTAAACACACACACACACACACACGAGCGGTGATGGTCTGCAAGGGCGGTGTTGATGGTGGTGGTGGTGATGACAGTAAATGGTGCAGGGAAGTAAAATTAGGATGGCGTTTGCAACAAAACCAGACAAACCCACCTTAATGAGCAAGGGCACACTACTATTTACATGTCTGGGTGGGGAGGAGGAGGAGGAGGAGGAGGAAAGACTGCAACAGAATAAGAGGAACTCGTTTTAATGAAGGAGAGCACATGAGTTACGTATCTGTCCATTAAGAGGAGGAGGAGGAGGAAGAGGAAGAGCACCATAATCATCACCACCACCTCTATCTCTCCCACCACCACCACCACCACCACTACCAGCAGTATAAATAGAATAATTTGTAAACCCCACTCGGAAACTTGTGTCTCTTTTCCATTTCCTCCCTCCCTCGCTCCCTCCTCCTCCCTCCGGCTGCTTCTCCTTCTCCTCCTCCTCTTGCTGCGTCCCCTGAGGATGCAACATTCATGAGTCCACGCGCGGTGACCAGGGCGGGAGGCTTAATCGCTAAATGGTAACCTTGCATTGTCCATCTGGCTTAGTGCTGGCAGTGTGAATTTGGTGTCTTCCTGCACCCTGCCTGGCCCTTCCTCATCCTCTTCCTTGATCATTCCTGTCCCTCCTTCATTTACTCCTTTCCTCCTCCCCATATTTAGTGTTTCCCCATTTCTTCTTTTTTTTTCCTTAATTTGTTCCTTATTCTCTCCCTTTCATCACTCCTGTCTTTCCTTTATTTACTCCTTTCCCCCTTCTCATATTTACTGTTCCTCTTCCTTCCTTTTTCATTCATCCTCCTTTCTTCCTTCATTCGTTCCTGGTTCTCTCCCTTCAATCACTCTTATCCTTTCTCCATTCACTCCTTCCTCCATTCTCATACTGATTCCACTATTCCCTTTTTCATTCCTTCTTTTCTCTTCCTTCATTAGTCTCATCAGATCTCTTTTTTCATTGCTTCTTTCTCTTCCTCTTTCACTCATTCCTGCCTTCTTTCACGCCTCTTCTTCCCCATTATCCTTTATTCCTCTTTTCTTCAGTTTATTTTACTTCCCCTTATGCCCGATGCTTCTTTATCACTTTGTCACCATAGGGACTCCCATGTTCTTGTTTCCCATTAGTCCCTTAACTCGTATTCCTCGTCCTCCTTCCCCTCCTCCTACTCCTTTTTCACCTTTTCCTTCTGTTTTTAGTGCCCTCCTTTTTTGACTCCCGTTTGTTTATTTTCCTATTCTTTCCTCCTCTACAAATCTCTCTCTCTCTCTCTCTCTCTCTCTCTCTCTCTCTCTCTCTCTCTCTCTCTCTCTCTCTCTCTCTCTCCGTCGATTTTCCAGGAAACAGACAGAAGCAAGGACTGCTAACATGCCACAAACCATTAAACGTTGATGGGAACATGAATGCTGATCTGACCTCTGTCCCTCCCCCATGGATTTCTGAGCCCTGTGCAACTCAATTCTCAGAGACCTGGTACACACTGCTCCCTCGACACCACCTGGAACGAAAGGAAGCATCCATATTTGAGCGCATCACCCCGCGTCAGGCTCCGTGCGGCTCTGACAGGGTGCAAAAATAGCAAGAGGTCTAAGCGGTGTGTTAATATTTCTGGACTCGGTTGATTTATCTTTGTAAAAATTGCGGCCACTAATCGAGCCGACCGAGGGACTGTGAAGGGAGAGGCAGTCACTTCGGGTTTCGTTATTTCGGCCCCTCTTTTATTATTCCTTCAATTTGTGGAATGCAAGGTGGTTTACGTCTCTCTTCACCTTATTGAAAGATTATCTGATCGTGAGAAAAGCGTATCGTTCTTATGTTGTATATTCGAGTGGCAAAGTGACCTCTCTCTCTCTCTCTCTCTCTCTCTCTCTCTCTCTCTCTCTCTCTCTCTCTCTCTCTCTCTCTCTCTGCTCGCGGGTAATATAACGCTGCCGCTGCTTTATGGTCCTCGCGGCCTAAGTTTACCGGCCGCGAGGATAACTTACGGCCGACTAAGGCGCGTCCCTCGGAGGCTGCGGGGCTGTAGGGGCTGGAGGGACGCCTGAGGGGGAGAGATGGTGTCACGAAGGGAGAGTGGATGATATGTGTGTATAGGAAGGGAGGAGATGTATGGGAAGATGTGATGTAATGGGAGAAAGGAGGAGAATGTGAAGGGAAGACTGTCGATACGGGAATGAGTTGATGAAAAGCGTCTAGAGAAAGGGATAAATGAAGGGAAGAGGCGATAAAAGCGTGTAATGGTAAAGAAAATGAGAAGGGGAAGGTTAGAGAACGTAGGAAGGATTGAAGGAAAGTGAAAGCTTGTAAAGAAAACTGGAAAAATGGGGGAAATGTGTTAAGAAGGAGGTAATGGTAAAGGAAGAAAAAAAAAAAAGAAAATTGTGTAACGAAAAAGGAGTGATGGTAATAATAATAATAATAATAATAATAGTAAAAAAAAAGAAAACATAGGGAAAGATTTGACTTTACTTAGCACTGCAGGTAAGGCGTGTGGCGGTGACTGGACAGAAAGTTTCATTGATACTTGCAGAAACTCCCAATTTCTTATCAGTATACAAAATCTTGGTTTCCGCTATCAGTATCAAGCGTTATGAAGCGTATACAGTGAACGTATAAAACAAAGACACACACACCTGTCAACACACTTTATGAAAATTAAAAAAAAAAAAATCCGCCACATTTTGTAAGACCAAAGAGAGAGAAAGACAAAGGCAGAACACCGGGAACATAAATGGGAGAACAATAAAAAAAAAAAAAAAAGCAACAGAGACAACAAACAACAGTTTTAGAGCAGAAAACACAAAAACCTAAACTGATACATCTTTTATGGGAACTTTGCAGCAGCCGCAGCCTTCCCCGGCAGCTGCACCATCCCAGGCAGGCAGGTCGGTGCGGCCACGGGAACTATGCCACAAAATCTTAAAAGAACATAAGGCAAGATGCAAGAAGCCAGTACAGCAGCACATGGCAGCCCCTTTATAAAAATGTATTTATCCTTATCAGTCTATATTCTCTATCCATAGATTTATCTAATATTCTTTTAAAGTTTCCCATTGATTCTGCTCTAACGACCTGACCATTGAGTTTATTCCATTCACTTGTCACTTTACTGGTACTGCATTTGAAAACCAATCCCTTCGCGTATTTAAGAACCAATTCTCTCTTACCTGAAGTTCAAGCAAATGACATCATAAGTGCCTCCATTATTTACTGCTTCAGGAGTCTTCTAAAATCTCCTGCGTGTCACCTCCCACAGTAAAGCCATACTTTGATTCTTCACTTAAGCATTGTTTATCTAAACGATCCCTTATTTTCCCTACATTGAAAGCTCCGAGAAACTGACCTACAATTGAAGTCACATTGACCGAACGATGCTTTGACATTAACATTTTATCTACGTTCCCAAAAACAGGTATTCCATTACGCTGTCTTAAGACTAAGGCACCTCTAAATCTTCGGATTTCCTAGAGCTGGTATACTCCAGTATTTTTCTTTCCAATATAAGCTAAAATATTGAGAATTGAAAATACATTAACACCAGATATAGTTTCAGTTATTGTAATTTTTCAAAACTGATATAATGACAGGGTGTGTGTGTGTGTGTGTGTGTGTGTGTGTGTGTGTGCGCGTGTAAGAGAGGCAGGCTGCATGCATTGTATTAACGTGTGCATTGCGGGGTTGGGGAGTGACTAATATTGGCAAGAGGTGATCAATGGTGGTGTGGAGGCCTGTGGGGGCGCGGCCACCTGAGGAGAGCCGCCAGGTTATGTGCTTAAAGGTGCCTGGCGGGGCGGGGCGGGGCGGGGTGGGGCGGGACAGGATGACGCTGAGTGACCGCAGCGAGGTATGAAGTGGGAGTTTATAGTTTGGTGACAGAGAAAGGGGTTATTAGTAGATGAAATACCCGGTGCAAGAACGTAAAAGTAGCCTTGTTGATGACAGGAAATACAAAGGATAAAGGAGGTTACAATGAGACAGGAAGAGATGGCTGGCTGTGATAGAACAGTGCTGGTGTGTGGAGGGTGGAGGTCAGCCAGGCCAGTCAGATCAAAGGGTACAGTGGCATTGCGGTGCTGGTCGGAAAATGGAACGGCTGGGACAGGAGACGGAATTTCAGATGAGAGGGGACACGTCGAATGGGACAGGAGATAAGGAGGAAGAAGCAAGAGGGATGGAGGTCAGGCCAGATCAGAGACAGTGAGATGACCAATGTACCAAGCACTCCAGTCATCAACTTCAAGGCAGAGTCATGAACTTAAGACGATTGATTTCCAGACTAGAATTTTGATTTACTGATCCTCAATCTGATCCAGTACTCAGTCATGGATATTAGAATAACGAGGCAAGAAAGTTCACATGTTTAATGCCAGGTAAACGAATGACAACCTACGCAGGAAAATTTGAAGAAAAGGTGTTTTTCATTTCATTATTTCATTTAGTGGCACATGCATGACCAACATGACTGCAACATTTAGTTCCATGGTGCTGAACGCTTTGTTAAATCCTAAGTCTTCTAATATGATGAAAATCTGTCAGTTGTCAGGTTTTATAAGTGTTTTTTTCTCTGATTCTCCTCTTTTTATTTATCTCCTTCCAGCTCGTCAGACTCTTCCTTCTAAAGATTCGGACAACTTTTTGTTTGATTTCAGTGATTTTCGTGATGGATTTCAATCATTATTGTCTCCCAGTTGTTATTGTTTTTATCATTCACATTCTCCAGGCCGATGGAAAGCTGGTACCAATCATTTCATTGATTGATAAAAATACAGATCTCGTGCAAAGAAAAAAAGGTCAGTATCATTTTGTTTCGTGCATAGATAGATACACACAAAGAAACTCAGAACAGCGGACAAAATATTTACAACTGTTCGTGTCCACTGCTTGAGCTGAATGGCAAAAAATGTCACATAAATAGTTGCAAGGGAAGATCAGCTTAGGAAATACCATTCGTCTCTCTCTCTCTCTCTCTCTACATTACCACAGCCACAGGGATTCTTAACCACTTCACAGTCTCATCTTTCCTTCATCACTACTGTTACGTCCCTTTGGCATCACCTCAAGAGAAATAAACAAGATTTCTTTTCGCCTACAATCCAGTCACCTACTATTTACATCTTAACTGCCCTATTTTTTTCATTTCTTTGGAAGACTTTGTTCTCCTCAATAGAAACACAGTCACTGAACATCAAATAGATAATTCTTCCTGAAGGTATATCCCCCCCCCCCACACACACTATAAAAAGTGACACAACAGGTCCTACACAAATAAAGTAAATGTACGGCGATAAATCGTGTGAGAGAAACAAATAAATGATGATGATGAGAGGAGAAGTCCAAACACAAACTTATTATGGGTAGTAAGATGGTGGTAGCCTCTGGGCCTCCAAGACTAATTAACTATGTGTGTGTGTGTGTGTGTGTGTGTGTGTGTGTGTGTGTGTGTGTGTGTGTGTGTGTGTGTGTGTGTGTGTGTACACTGGAAACGCACTATCCTCTCCCAATCCGCCCCCTCCCCTCTCTCTCTCTCTCTCTCTCTCTCTCTCTCTCTCTCTCTCTCTCTCTCTCTCTCTCTCTCTCTCTCTCTCTCTCTCTCTCTCTCTGACTAACCTAAATTAAGATTATTGGAAAACTTACTAAACAAGCTGAAAGGCAGTAAACAGCCACTCTCTTGCATTTTCTTGAGCTCAGTCTTTCGTTCATCCCGTCCCCGCGCCACGAAGACAGACAGAAGCGAAAGGCAACTAGACCACTGGAGAAAAATATAATGTGGTATAATGCAAGACACCAAAAGACAACATGAATACAGCATGTGGGACAGGCGCTGCGACACCCCCTTTAGGGCATTAATATACATACAAAAGAGAGAAAACTTTGCATGTACCATTGACTATGCAACGATACGACAGCGCACTGAGAAAACACCCGCAGGAAAGCAAAGGCAAGACAGCACGCAAGGACGAAAATACAGCAGGGTATATAAAGTAAAATAGAGGAATTATCGTAACATCAGTACGTGTAATTATAAGATTATACGAAAACGCACTAAGTAACCTGGCCATCACCAAACACAACCGCTATACGACAGAAAAAGATATGCAATAGGAATCAGAGTACTGTGGAAATAAGGGATTGATGACCAATGAAATTTTCCTCTGGTGTCAGTCTTAAAATTGACGATGTAAACTCCTCCAGGTGGTTTCTGCACAAGAGAGAGACCATGTTTGCATGTTTGTATTTTTGTTGTTTGTATATTCCCTTTCAGGTTAAACGCTCAAGGTCATTTCATGCAACACCAAAAATAAGACAAAAAAAAAAAAAAAACGCATTGGTATTTAGAAATCTGACTGAATTATTCCTACTTAATTTCAATGTAAACTTTCCGCGGCTCTCCTTGTTACAGCAGCCATAGCGTTCTTGCTCAGTTTCCCTCCTTGATCATTAGTGAAGGAAGCACACTTGTTGCCCTCCATGTTCCTCTACTGACTTTTTTTTTTTTTTTTTCTGTGGAAACAAACTTCGACAAGGATATTTGCGATGTACAAGCGGCCTTTTTGGTGTAGCTTCAATGTAGGTATCGGTGCAATTTCCTTTTTCATCTTTTGCTACTTTCTTATTCCCCACCATTCACATTTCCGTGTGTGTGTGTGTGTGTGTGTGTGTGTGTGTGTGTGTGTGTGTGTGTGTGTGTGTGTGTGTGTGTGTGTGCCGTGGCTGCGGCGAATTTGTTTATAATTTCTCTCTTCCTATAATTTTCGCCATTCATTTCCTTTTTCATCTCTTCCTGGCTTCTTGGATCGCGTATGTGTGTGTGTGTGTGTATGTGTCGACCTTAAAACTTATACGGAAGATACAGACGGTAGGCGCTATCAGATAATAAAAAAATAAAAAAAGAAGAAACCAATAAATAGAAAACAACACGCCAAAATCCAGATACAACTTTGGATATCCAGTCGAAGCAAACCACAATAATTCTCTTCTCACTGTCCTGCTGCTGCCGGCCCCTCCTACACCTAGCGCCACCTTCTTATGTCCCTCACTTAACATTAGCATCATCGTCCTTCCCCCGCAGACTCGTAACACATAACAGAGCGAGGGCATTAATCAAGCCAATCCCTCTCAGTGTGACAACTCGATAATTACATCACCATAAACCCCATTAAGTCTCTGCAGCTGCTGATAATTAGCTTTCGATAATTAGTTTCACACCCAACCAATTCATTAAAGAAAATGGGGTGATGGGGATCGGGAAAGAGGGAGGCGGGAAGCGGGAGGAAAAGAGAGAGAGAGAGAGAGAGAGAGAGAGAGAGAGAGAGAGAGAGAGAGAGAGAGAGAGAGAGAGAGAGAGAGAGAGAGAGAGAGAGAGAGGAACAGGGGGGGACAGAGAGAGGGAAAGAGAAAACGTAGGGCGGGGAGGAAAGCTATATTTGCTCGCATCATCAATGTTATTAAGCAATCTCTTTTTAGCCTGTAATTAACAGTCACTCGAGGGGCGGTTCCAGTATTTCCAGCATGATTACCCCCTTCCTCCTCCTCTCCGTTTCCCCTCCTCCTCCTCCTCCTCCTCCTCCTCCTCATTTAACTACTGGTGATGGAAAGGGTAAAGAGTGGGGGAAGAGTGGGGGAAGAGTGTGGAAAGTTTAACGTATTAAGAGGGTGAGGAGAAATTTATCTGGCCTTGAGGAAAGAGTGAAGGTAAATCAAGGAGTACCGAGATCATGGTAATGGATTCTAAGAGGATGAACTGAAGGCTCGGTAAATAACAGGATAAAAATAAGAGTGATGATGCATAGAGGCTGTCGTGCAGGATTAGAAAAGACAAAAGTGAAAATTGACTTCAGGACGAGAGAGAGAGAGAGAGAGAGAGAGAGAGAGAGAGAGAGAGAGAGAGAGAGAGAGAGAGAGAGAGAGAGAGAGAGAGAGAGAGAGAAAGCAGACGTAACGATACACAGATAGACAGAAGCACAGACACCAGGGAGATAAAGAGATAGAGACTGACAAAAAAACAAAAAACAAAGAATAAATATAGATACACTTGCACGCAGAAGCCCCAGGGTGGAAAAAGCCAGAGAGAGACAGACAAAGAAAAAAAAAATGGTATGAAGCCAAAAAAAAGCAAAGAAAGAAAAAAAAAAACTTGGTGTTTCTTGGAATTTCATTCTAGACATTTCTTTCCCCCATCACTTTCTTCCATTTCTCCCACTTTCTTTTCCCGGCCACATGATGACTTGCCTCGCGCTCCCCCTTCAAGGAAAACTATTGACCTTTAACCTTGGATGTCGTGGAGTCAGATAGGAGAGACGAGAGAAAACAAGCCTCGGTAGAATATTTACAGGAAACCACATACGTACGTACATACACTTTTCCTTTACTCACTTTATCGTCTTGTGTCATAAAAGGTTTAATATGTTTCCCAGAGAGAGAGAGAGAGAGAGAGAGAGAGAGAGAGAGAGAGAGAGAGAGTCCCTTGGTCGTCTGGTGTACTGTCTTAATTGCGTCATTGCTCAGTTGCCAACGCGTAAAATTGGGTAGATAAGCAACTTTAAGTCTGGCTTTTGTGGCTGATATTCAACTCTTTCATTTTAACAAGATTGCGTCATTCACGGGATAATAACGCCTTTACTGCCTTTTGTAAGCCCGTCTTCCACACACACACACACACACACACACACACACACACACACACACACACACACACACATATGCGCCTGCGGTTAGAAAGTTTGATAAATATTTATTGACAACAAACAACAATACAAACAAAAAAATACAGGAAATACATTACTATACTGAAATTAATGTAAATACTGATATGGATAGCATTCACGGGTCCATCAAACACACACACACACACACACACACACACACACAAGCTGACACCAAATCAAAGTATGGAAATTAATTAAGTCCAGGTGTGCGCACTCTCCTGCCGCATGCAACAGGTAAGCCTTCTCACAAAGAGGTAACGTGACGGCAGCCAATTGAAATAGACTCTTAATGAAAAAAACGCAATGAAAAAATACAGATGCCTTCACATCGACAAAATACCGTCAGGCTCCCCTAGCACGTTCCAGCACACTCTCATTACGCCTTCCGCTGCCTCTCCTCCAGCCAGATTTGCTCGGGCACGCGATAATGGCAATGCAATGGCAGAATGATGAAAATACCCTGAATGAAAAGGCAAAAAACACAATTAATGGCAAAAAGGGTAGCAACAACCTCTGCTAGTACATCTTTTACTAAGTACTACTACTACTACTACTACTACTACTGCTACTACTGCGTGCGTGTGTGATTCACCTACGTACTGTCTTGATTGTCACGTCGTGGTCTTATAAACGGTATTTTTTCCTGCCGGTGAGAGTAAGTACAGCCCAGATTATGGGTAATGCTTTGTACAGTAAGTCTGAGCGAGACTGGCCACGGGATAAGTTTGAGCTGCGAAACTTTTAGCACAGACACACACACACACACACAGAGTATGAACCAACTTTTACCTGGTTCAGTAACTTTGTGTCAAAAGTTTTGGCACCAAGTAAACTACCAGCTGATGAGGTGACTATTATTATTATCATTATTATTATCATTATTATTATTATTAATATTATTATTATTACCATTATTTTCGTGTTATATATATTTTTTTTAATTCTCTCATACAGTTTTCATCTCCCTATTACGGATGACGCCAAGCACGGCATCTCAAACACACACACACACACACACACACACACACACACACACACACACACACACTTTGATTAATTTCATGTAATCAACGTGGGAGTTAGTGTCTCTTTTGTTATTAGTAATTATGTAAACTAATCCCACAAACCTCCTGCATGGAATGTGTCAGTACGTATGGGGTGAAATTAATTAATCTATAAAGAATTCAAGAAAAAGGAAAGGTGAAGAAAAGAATACATATTTACATTTATATCCCCTCACTCTCATCACTCTCCACTCCTCTTTTCCCTTTTCTCTTCACGCCCCCTCCCTCCATCCCCCTTGACGTCAACTGCAGATCTAAACTCTATTTTACGCCACCTGCCTACCACTTTCTCCCTTCTGCCCCTCTCTCTCTCTCTCTCTCTCTCTCTCTCTCTCTCTCTCTCTCTCTCTCTCTCTCTCTCTCTCTCTCTCTCTCTCGATAATTCATCTATAGCATCTACAAGTGCTAAATGAATAATAAAACAAAAGGCCATGTATAAATTTGTGAGGCGCGGGTTGCGTCTGGGTGTAATCTATTAAAAAATACTCTATTTTCTAATATTTTAATCTCTGTCTAAATATATTTCTTATCTAACACACAATTTCCTCCCAAGAACATCTTTTCCAACTATGCATCCTTACATATACACTCTGGACACGTCATGTGTGTGTGTGAACTCTTCCCTCAGATCACTGCTGTGAACTCAACACTGGATAGTTCTTTGTTCTTTCTTCATCTCTAATATCTGGCTGTTGTTGTCCGCTACTGAAATTCTTTATAATAATGTTTTCTGTGCTGTGTCTCATCTTGCCCACCGGAAGGATTATGGTCCTGATGACTTCCTTCTACCGTTACCATTACATGCCTCTTCTATGCTTTCACTCCGCTTCACTGAACTTCTCCAACTCTTCTATCAACGTTCACCTTTCCTTGCTGCTGGAAATTTGCCTGCATTCCCCAAAAGGATGGCCGATCCAGTCCCTCAGACCATCGAGCTGCAGCTATGATGTCTTATATTCTGCATCCATCTTCGTTAACAAGCTTCTTAATCAATCAGTCACTCAGAATGCTTTTTGTCTTTCTGATCGCCAGTATGAAACCCTTGACGGACGCTGCACTGGAATATATCTCAGAGGGCGTTTTTTATTTATTGAATTTTTGTTGCCCTTGGTCAGTGTCCCTCCTACATATAAAAAGAAAAGAAAAGAAAAAAAAATAAAAATTATATATATATATATATATATATATATATATATATATATATATATATATATATATATATATATATATATATATATATATATATATATATATATACACACAGAGAAAGGGAGAGAGATGTGGGGAGAATTATTCATAGGATCACCTATTAACTATGCTTAATTATGCATCCACGAGCACCGTCCAGCAAAAAGTTAATTGAATCCCACTCCATCAATCTTCCACTCAGCCCAATTTTTTCTCTCTCTCTCTCTCTCTCTCTCTCTCTCTCTCTCTCTCTCTCTCTCTCTCTCTCTCTCTCTCTCTCTCTCTCTCTGTGTGTGTGTGTGTGTGTGTGTGCGTGTATTCTTAGCATCCTCTTTCCTCATGGCAAATTTGTATAGTAAAAGTTTTACGTTATGGTGGAAAAAGTAAAGTTCATAAAATATCTGCGCCGTAACTCACACCGTAATCGATAAATTGTATATAGTATATCTATCTATCTAATATATATATATATATATATATATATATATATATATATATATATATATATATATATATATATATATATATATATATATATATATATATATATATATATATGCATGCATGAAATGCAATTTTGAAAATATTGATGCAAGCACTACCGTGTGACGATCCACGTGTCAACACAGCCATTATTAATTAATGTGCAATTAGGGCAATCGCTCTATAGCTGCATGTGTAAATAGCGATGAAATATGACGTGAAGTAATGAACTATAAAGGCATGAAAATTCACTTATAAACAATAAAAAAAATATAAGTAAAGGAAAAATTGTGAAGGAGAGAAGCAGAGAAAAAATAAATAAATAAATAAAACATAAGAGAGTGAAACTAACGGGCGTGGAAATGAGGGTGGGAGAGAACACGGAAAACACACACACACACACACACACAGAAAGTGTAGGTGGCGGACATGTGTCAAAAAGAAACAAAGAAGAAAATATGAAATAAAAAAAATGGAAAAAACTTGGGATAAATAATCAGGAATGAGGGAAAAACAACACTAGGGAGAGAATAATCTTTGCATTCTCTCACTTTCCCATTTCATTTTCCTCTTCTTCCTGCTCCTCCTTTCAGATTTAATACAGCGCCATTTCTCTTTCGCTGGGACATCTTTCCTGCATAAATTTATCATAACTTCCTTCTAAACAGACGCATTATAAATAAGTGTGTGTGTGTGTGTGTGCGTGTGTGTGTTCTTAAGGCTATCTAATATCCCCTAGTATTATCATCATCTATCAATCTATCTGTTTATTTATCTGCCTTTTTGTCTATTTGTCTTTCTATCCACCTATCTATCAGTCTGTCTATTCAGTATCCATCTCTGTATCTGTCTATCTATCTATCTATCTATTTATTTACCTGTTGCCAGAAATTTACAGAAATGGGGCCCTCGAGTCGAATACAATGTTTTAACACGGAGGGGAGCTGGCGGCAGGATGTAAAATAGATGGGTTTGCAAAGCTGGTGTGATGTTTATTTGGCTTGGCGTTGATGAATCTGTATGAAAGAAAAATAATGCAACGAGGAGGCTACATTATACTGTCAGCGTTATTTTCTGTTCATCTATTTTAAAACTGCTGTGTTGTTTTCCTATTTTTAAGTTAGCAAGTTCTCTTAGTAAGTACGTGGACTCTTACGTCATCAATCCTAAATTAACGCTTGAAAAAGAAAAAAAAAACACTGACTTGAATGCCACACGATGAGCAGCTACAGGTCTGTGTGTAAGAACTGTTGTTGAGAAATGATATTAAGGTGGAACTTACTAGTAGGTGGATGTGAGTGTCAAAAAAATAAATAAATAAAAAAATAAATAAAACACGTGCTTTATTTCTACAAACCTTCAGGGATCCATACTCGGTGATAAATTATGAATGACAAGGAAAGAATATAATACTGTTTTATTCTCCTCGCTCGAATCCCCTTCCCTTCCTTTCCTTCATTCCTTCTCCCGTCACTGAAGGCAAGATGCGCGAACTTTCCCCCAGCAACTTGAGGACGGAGATGGAAACTTCAAGTGTCCCCCAAGGCGAGGCAGGTAAAGAGTGATTTATTTACCGACAAGTTACGATCAAGTTTATGTGGTTCGTCTCAGTTCGAAACCAATCAGGAGGAAATAAGGAAGGTGGATAAGTTTACGATTTAATTTATGAGGAGGAGGAGGAGGAGGAGGAGCAGGAGCAGGAGGAGCAGCAGGAGCAGTAAAAGTAACAGTAAATGGATGAGGTGGAAAATAAACACAAAGGAACACAAAGGAAAGAAGAAAGGAAAGAACATACAACAACGGACCTGTTGCCCCAACGACGTTTTTGATAATAAACAACACCGTCTTATCTAAACTGAATGAGGCAGAACAGTAAAAGCCACAATTTCCCCCAAATCAGTATTCTCTCCAGCAGGGGTTGCTGGTCATGTATACTTAAAAATACATTTTCTTTTATAAAGGAACGAATACAGCCAACAATCTAAAAGATGAACTTAATTTCATCACAAATAATAATTTTAAAAGGATAAAATATAACTGTTATAATACTACATGTTAATTGTGGATTAGAGATTAATTATGCACGCAGTAGCTCTACAGAGCCGTCACACTGTCAACAACGCTGCAGGCGACAAGGTCATAACATATTTAGCTGTTACGTATTCGTCAACACCTTCAGCAGCGCGGCAGTGGGCAGCACTGTGAAGACTGAGGGAAATTGAGGGATAAAAGTACGTACTTCACTTAATACTGAACCGGAAAAAAGTACGCACTTCAGTGAGATATGAAGTCAGAAACCGACATTTTGTGAGAAAATGGTTGACCGCCATCTTGTTTCTAAAGCGAGGTGTCCTAATACTGGGAGTGGCGAGAGCTTCCTCCTCAAATCTAACAGAAGGATTCGCCGCCTTCATTCCCATTAGGTCATTAGCGTAACCTCTTGTAACTCAGCCAAACCTCACCCATCCTTACCTAACCCATCGCCTCGACCCTCCCTTGGCTGCCTATCCTTACGTAACCTCCATGTACAGTACATCATTGGCTTACCTTTACCGAGGTTTCCTGGCGTGGCGCGGGAGGAAGTTAGGGAGCCGCCGGTCCTTAATTGTGGGAATCTTGCCCTGCACACATCAAAGTAGCCGGCAAAGTACGTATATGTACGCTGAGGCTCACGTCACTAGAGCACTGCGACTCTTAACACCATGTCTGACGAGTTGGTGTGGACACTAACGCTATTCCTTCTTTGACCTTTTCCCGTAAATCACGTCGCGCCGCCATAACCGTCCGCCGTGACCACTAACTGCGTACATTCAGCAGAGGACAATAGGTGCTGGAAGGCGTCTGTCATGTGTGAGTGTCTCAGCTTCAAACAACAAAAGGTGTAATCACAAACAATAAAATAAGATTCTAACACATATATACATCACTTGATTCCCTTATAAACAGAGGATACCCTGCATCACTGTCCTTATAGCCCGCGTTCGACCCTCGCTCCGAAACCCACAATGAACCAGTTTCAAGAAGCCTGAACCATTAAGCTCTGATCAAATTAAGGAGCTTTAAGGGAAGATCAGACTGGTTTATGGATGGGGATGATAGGTGGAAATAGGTAGGTACGAGATATTTCATACAGGGACTGCCATGTGTAAGCCTGGTCGCCTCTTGCAGCTTCTCTTATTTCTTATGTTCTTATGTTCTTAAGGCAGCTTCCTTGACTCCACTCTACCGACAGTACCGTCATCTGATAGCCTGACTCACTGCTGACGTCGAAAACGGGTAGAATCAATGGGTAACTCAGTCATTCATAATATTCCCAACTTTCTCCAAACACTTTTTTAAAATCATATATTTTTTTATATTTTTTTATCTTTAGTATCTTCTATAGAGAAACAAATGATTGGGGATATGATATTCAAATTTTGTTCATATCATTATTGCAACAGCAGCCATTTTAAAATTTTAACAATTAGGATTACTATTAGCTCCCATGGGTAAGACATATTATGAACTATGATCATCGTGAGAGAGAGAGAGAGAGAGAGAGAGAGAGAGAGAGAGAGAGAGAGAGAGAGAGAGAGAGAGAGAGAGAGAGAGAGAGAGAGAGAGAGAGAGAGAGTATATATTTTGTGGTTTACTACCAATATGTATGCTTGAGTCTACCCTTCCAGAAACGCACCTTATATATTTTCTTTCGTTTCCCTAGAAAAAGAAAACTTATCCTGACGCAGGGTAAACTATTGTAGTATTCAGAACTGTTTCAGTGTACAAGAAAGTATAAAACAGCAGCAACACACTCGTAGCCTTGGTGTTCAGCTCGATAACTTCACCTACAGACTTACAATAAACAATCTAACAAACAGATGCATCGTTCGTCACTGCAGTCATCGCGAGGATTGTACAGAGACGTTCATAATGGTGCGAGGTGGTGGTTAAATTTATACACACACACACACACCACACACACAAAGGGAAGGAACAAGAGACAAGGATGATGGAGGAAGAGGGGCGATGATAATGAAGGAAGGAAGGAAGGGAGAAATCGAGTTAGGACGTAGATCACAAACGCGGTGAGTCACAGATTGCCTGCCCCTCCTCACCTGTTTTATCATAATTGCATCAAGAGCTCACCTGCGCCACTGATGAGACGAAACAGAGTGGGGAAGACGAAAGCAACCTCGTGTACCTGTGATGAAAATAAACGAAATTTTAGATGCAAACTATACACTTCTCGAGAAAATAAAAATAAGACTTAACTTTCTATACGTCTGAGTGGCTGGTTCTCTCTCTCTCTCTCTCTCTCTCTCTCTCTCTCTCTCTCTCTCTCTCTCTCTCTCTCTCTCTCTCTCTCTCTCTCTCTCTCTCTCTCTCTCTCTCTCTCTCTCTCTCTCATAATTTCTTCCTGACTCATATTCATCACCACATACCTTACCCATCTCCACATATTTTAAAAACCATCTATTTTTTTCTTCTCCCATTCATTGTTTTTTTGCAGCAGGGAACGGCAGTGAGAGATGACGAGGGCCTGGGATGGACAGAGAAAAATTAGAGTGGAGGGGAAGTTAATAAAATGGATATCATATTATTGTCTTTCTGGCTGTCCCTGAGCAAAAGAAATCCCACAGAAAATTACACTGGAATAAAAAAAAAAAAAAATGAAGTTAAGGCAGAAAAGGACAAGACAAACATAAAAATAATGACAGGAGATTACAAGAAAATAAAATCAGTTAATAGAAAAGGCAATGACACATTCAAAACTAAACTAAAAAAAAAGAAAAAAAGAAAAAAAGAGACAAATGGAAAAGGAAAAAAGTGAAAAAAAGAAGAAAATATTGAAAAGTAAATAAGAAAAAAAAAAGAGTAAAAGATAAGAGGACATGGTTTAATTAACATGAATGCAAGGACGAGTCAATAACTGAACATTGCGTCAAATATACGATGACATTTTACTGTACGTGGCGCAAAGAGAGAGAGAGAGAGAGAGAGAGAGAGAGAGAGAGAGAGAGAGAGAGAGAGAGGAGAGAGAGAGAGAGAGAGAGAGAGAGAGAGAGAACCAGCCACTCAGGCAGACAGGCAGGCGGAAACAAATAGATGAAAACAAAGACAAAAATAGGGACAATAAACATTAATTAACAAATGATAGGAGAATTTATACAGTCAAAAATGAGATAAAGAGAAGAACTTATAGAAGTGGAAGAGGAGAAAGAAAAGGCGAGGAAAGAGTAAAAAAAAGAGAAGAAATAGGAGAAGAAGAAGACGAAAATGCATAAATTCAGAGGGAAGGAGACCAGGAGTGTGTAAAGACAAGAGGGAAGTAAAGAGCATGTTGAGAGTGGAGGCTTAGGAGAATCGAGGAAGTAATGAGCTTGATGTGAATGAAAGGAGGAAGAAGTGAAGTGAGGATATAAGAGAAAGGAAGAATGAAAAGAGGAACAAATGAAAAGACAAAAAAAAAAAAAATAGATAGGAGAGAGAGAGAGAGAGAGAGAGAGAGAGAGAGATGAGAGAGAGAGAGAGAGAGAGAGAGAGAGAGAGAGAGAGAGAGAGAGAGAGAGAGAGAGAGAGAGAGAGAAGTTTGGAATGGTTGTGAGGAAAGAACAAATTAAGATAAAGCAGAGAAAAGTAAGTAGAAAATGTGGAAAGGAAGGAGGATAAGAAGGAAAAGGGAAGGAAAGAAAAGGAAAGGAAGGGATGGAAAGTTAGAATGATGGGCACTTAAACTTCAGGGACGCGCCAGGAAACACTTCTATGCTCTCTTACTGTGACACTTATTTGCTGTTTTAATTAATTTGCGTTTCACTTAAATCTTGTGAGTGTCATGCAGTAAATTAAATTTTGTAGCGGAGTCTCCTGTGTTGTGAAGTTAATTGAATGTTGTCTTGTTTTACGCGTATATGAGAACGGCAAAGGACAAGAAGTAACTGTAAAAACACTACTCCTTCTTTACTGTCCTAAAAAAAATATATACTCGTATATAAGAAGTTAAATAGACCAAAGCTTCAATCGGCTTGCCCAGTTTAGTTTCTGCTGCGTCTTGAAACATTCCGAATCATATCAAAGTAAAAAAATGATGAGTGTTCAGACAATAATGCATAGGAACGTAGATTTAATGAAATGTACAAAAACTATTATCATACTTGTGCATCTCTTCCTGTTTCTACGCAAGTTTAGGATAACCAATAATTCCTCGTCTAAACGTCTAAACCTTTTTTTTATTTGTTTTATTTATTTTATGTTTGTCGCGTTCCTAGATATTGGTAGACAAAAACCGCATCATGTCAATAAACAATATTCCATAATTTACACTGTCGTCTTTTATCAGTATAGAGTAATTGACTTATTACCGTAAACCAGAATATTTCCAGCCACGATCATAAATAATAAATTATCACGATGCGTCACAACAATTAATAATTTCACAAATCGTGTCGTTAGTTCCCATGAAATGTGTACCATGATGATCAACTAGTAAAAGTTTTGCCATACATGAATTTGATTTAACACGTAATTATGTAAACTACATGTGCAGCCCTGGAGAGAATGGGCCGCGGTCACGAGTCACTATGCAGCGGCGCGGCCAAGCAGGTGTCTGGGACAGGATTTGGCTGCACGGGACACCAGGAGAGGTGCTGCTGCGTGCGCTGGGCATGCCTGGCTTGCCCCCCTCTCCCCCCCCAAAAAAAAAAAGTAGGTTCAAAGAAAACCTAATAGAATTCTTCTAAAATCTAAGTCATGTAGCAACCTAAATGTAAATACACAATTTTCCCACAGATCACTTTAGCTTCATGAGAAACCCTTTACAAAATTATACCACAGCCTTTTAAAGCTTTCAAAACTAAACAGTTATTCTAACTCTTATTAATTTATTTTTCGCTATTATTTGGGACAAACTGCCTTCACAGACAATAATCAGTAATTGAAACCCTTCAATAAAGAACAGACATGAAAGCGAATCCCTACATTCTCTCTTCTTATCCCAATGAACACATCTGGAATTACTGCTCCTTCACACGCGTTATTAACATTTCTTTTATTACGGATTGCGAAATCTTACAATGCATCCACACCGCGCTTGTGTATATATACATATACATACGAACGGCCAAAAAGGAAAGAGCCAAAAAGGAAAGAGATGTATAGAAACTGTATGAGGAAGGCTTACAATTTAGATCTGTGCCGAGCTCTATCAAAAGCTTTTCAGATCTCTAAAGCAACAAGATTTTTTTTTTTGCCAGAACTTCTAAAAGAGATTAAACAAGATTCATTGCGGAGAGCCGGATGATCACTGGCTCGCCATTCATGCCATTCATCGTGAGCGAACAGATCCTTAAGAATCTACAGACTGAGGAAGGAGTCAGAGTGGTAGTTCGTGGGATTGGAGAGGTCACCCTTTTTAGGAACATGATGAATGCCAGGTTAACCTTCAGCAGGGAGAAATTGTCAGTGCTGATAGGTAAAGTAGAAAGATTAAACCATATAAAGAGCGAACACCAAGCACAGATTCTACATATTAGTCAGATTACACAATTTAACAATGATATGCTTAGATACAATACATAGCACTAGATCACATGTAAACAACCTACACCTTGTTTATATTCAGTAAGTGATAAAGCTCCGTTTTTTCCTGTGTGTGTGTGTGCGTGAAGCATAACCTCATGTATACCACTTTGTAAAGCAACTGTACTATATATTCAAAGTTCGAGGCTTGGATTCAACGTCACGCCTTTTGTTTTTTGGGACGTGACAGGTGGACGTATTAGAAAAGTGTATGTACAATGTGTACAAATATACATCGCAGTAATTAACAAAATCAAATTCCTTCTCTCCTCCACATCCGGACATACGATGCGTCTCTAATTAGGTCAACGGTTGTGAAGGTCAGTAGGGAACAAACGACTCGCATCACATCAGTCAACTTTTTCATTTTTAATCCCTCGTTCAGCTAATCACTCAGTCCCTCCCTCCCTCATTCCTTCTTTCCCTCCTCATCTCTTTGTTGCTGTTCTCTTCTCTGCTCTTCTACTTTATACTTGTTTTTCGGACCTTCCTGCTTTTCCCGTCCTTCCGTTTAATCTTCTCTTCAAATTTTCCCTCTCTATATTCTTCCGTTAGTAATGCCGTTATCGTTATCAACCTACTTCCCTCACACATCTTCTTCCATCCTCCTCCCCCCAACTTCACTGTTTCAACAAACTCATTCTGTTCCCTATCTCATCTTCTTGCTTCATTTTCTCAACCCTCTTCATCAAAGGACGAGATAAAGTTTCGTCTCCTAAAGGAAGCTCCCGGAGAAAGACTAACCAATCACAAAGCTATTTCATTAGGGAAGCAACCAACCAGAATCCCTTTTCATCCCTCCTCAGCCAATCACCGAGTTCTCTCCCCTCTCGTCAAGCCTCCCACTGGCGTCCAAATGCTGTCCAATCAGAGCGCCATTCAACCCCATCATTTACGTCCAATCAGCACCAAGTTATGCCTGCGTGTCTGCCCAATCTGGAAGTCGCGGAGCGGTACGTCAGCTAACCACTCACGAACAAAAAGCTTATTACACATCAACCAACCAGATTAGTTGATATCCCTGGGCGCTGCCATAATGAGGAAACAAGTTCATTTAGATAGAAACGAAGCAGGAATATATGAAGAAGAGCGAGAGTGAGAGGGGAGGGTGAGAAAGAGAAGCCAGCGAGGGGAAGAGAGCGAAGGACTGGAAACATTAGCAAAACTGTCTGTCATGCACCTTCCTTCTCGTCCCTCACACTTATTGAAAAATAGTAATTAAACAGCGAGTGGCATAAACATGACATGGGGTTAGAGAGAGAGAGAGAGAGAGAGAGAGAGAGAGAGAGAGAGAGAGAGAGAGAGAGAGAGAGAGAGAGAGAGAGAGAGAGAGAGAGGATGATTAAGTTACTTCCTAGTCACATAATTTTCTTTCTCACAGACATTATTCCCATTGATTTCTTACAGTAACAGCTGATTATAACCTTGCATCGTCCTACTATGAAATCATCCTTCACTTCCCTCACTGCATCAAAGGAAACTCAAAAGGTTATCAACTTCTCCCCTTCTTCCAGCTCTCGCTTTCTCCTCTCCGTACTTGTCTTGCATTTTTTTTCATCTCTCTTCCCTCACCACGAGTTCGTTTTGCTTTCTCTTATCACACACGTCTTCTCAGATGCGCTTCCCCTTGGCTCTAATTCCCGCAACTACTTCCAAGTGATCAAAAAGTATGGAAAATTCAGCAGTACGGAAAGGAGAGCAAGGAAAAGAGAAGCTCAAAATGCACGTAATACGAGAAAAAGAGAAGAGAGGGAGGGAGGAAAGAAGGAAAAGAAAAAGGAGGAGGAGAAAGAGGAGAAGGTGCAAAGGAAGATAATGTGTAGGTTACTCTTAGTCTCAAGAAACAAATTGGAAGTGAAACTGCGACTTTCTGTGAAACTTGCTCCTGTTATAATGAGAATTAGAAGGCGGTGAGGGGAAGGGCTGCGAGACGAGAAGGGTCCAAGACGAGAAGCTCTGGAGTAGGAGGAGAGCGAGAGAAGGGGAGAGGTGAAAGAAAAGGCGAGGATGGAGAAAGGGATGCGAAGGGAGAGGCAAGGAGGGAGGAACAAGTTAGGTTTATGTACTCGTTAGCATGCATATGACTGAAACTTGCGACGCCATGAAAAAGAACTTATTTTTTATTTACAATACGTGTGTGTGTGTGTGTGTGTGTGTGTGTGTGTGTGTGTGTGTGTGTGTGTGTGTGTGTGTGTGTGTGTGTGTGTGTGTGTATGTGTGTGTGTGACCTTGTCTGTGTTTGCTCGTGCATGTCCCTTTATTGGTGCACGCAGTCACAGTCACACAGCTCCGGAGTTCCGTTCAAAAATACTCGAGCGTTGATTTCTCTGCCTTTCCTTATTTTTGTTGTTAAGTATCCTCCTCTCATGCTTCCTCCTTGTTATTCACTATTGGCAACACACACGGAGTCACAACCACAAATCCTAGCATCATTGCCAATAACATCTTTAACCACCACTGTCGCCATCACCACTACCACTACAACTTAATACTACTACTACAATGTATCAACACCCTATATTTACTCTTTTTAATCGTCTGTCACACACAAACACACACACACACACACACACACGAGAAAATAACACCAGCACCATGATAATTCCTAGTCGTCCCTGCATATACACACAAATGCACGAATATTCCTCTAAATGACAGATTCATGATCATGGTAAATGTCTAAAGTGATAGCGAGTAACCACAGCCATTAATATAAAGCGATTGCGGTGGTGCTGTGGGTGATGGATGAAGCGACCGTGGCCATTAATTATCGAGGTCAGCGCTGTGACTGATATTGGGAAGGCATGCACCGCGTGGAGGAGGCGAAGACGAAGAGGACGACACGGACGATAAGACTGCTTAAGGAGAGGACGAGGAAGAGGACAAGGAAGGGAAGGAGAAGGAAACGAAGAGTGGTAAGGGGAGAAAGATTAGTTAGAAAAGTAGTAGTAGTAGTAGTAGTAGTAGTAGTAGTAAAAGTAGTAATAGTAGTAGTAGAGATGAAAGCTCCCATATCCACTGTCCCAAGGCTATCAGAAAAAAATTGAAGTCCCATGCAGTGTAGAGAAACTGTATGGATTTTTGTATCAGAAAGAGAAAAGAGATAAGAACTGCTACTCCTGCTTTAATTCACTGCTAGGTAACCAACAACAGCCTCAGAAAATCAGCATTTCAAAGGTGAACGAGAAAGAATCTAATTACAGTTTGCTAAGAGGCGTGTAATATCCCATCTGTGGAGTGGATTCCAAATACTTGTCTATTTTTGAAAGTTGTTTCTGTTGAGCTAATCTAATGCAACTTAACCTCAACTAACCTAAGACATACATGTTAATCAAAACTGTTGCTCTGTTGTCGGTTTTCTACTGCTAAAACAACAATAATGAGTGTTCTGTTGCCCTTTCATCAGAACATTACCACCTCACTTCAGTCTTAACTTAACCTGTTCCATCAGACAACGCTCCACATTTGCGAGGCAGACATCTGTTTCTGCATTCCTTTAATCTTCAATGTATAAAGGTCTGTACATTATTTACCTTCCATTGATACATTCAGGGAATACACTTTTCATCCACCCTCTGATATGCAGTAAGATGGTCTTCCTGTTCAGTTATATTGCATGACTGTGAACACTATGGAGGCACACTATAAGAAAACAGACATACAGACAGACGGAACACAGCTGTTTCTATACTGGACATGTTTCATAACCAGTAAAAACAATAATAATGCCACGGTGGATTACCTCTTGAACAAATGTTTCAATAAAAGTCCTATGGCTAAAATTCAGGAGGGTGGCTTCTGCCCTCAAACTACGAGCTATTAACTTTATACTCATGAGTGGAAATACCTTGAAGGGGGAAAGGCTTTCGACCGCCCGCATGCAGAAGGGGAACTGCACAGAAAGGGCAGGACAGACGCCTCGTTTCTGGACATAATTTAGTTTCCACCCAAATGACACAAGTTTTCTTCGTGTTATTGTTGAACCGAGTTGGTTTATGCTGGACACACTCTCTCTCTCTCTCTCTCTCTCTCTCTCTCTCTCTCTCTCTCTCTCTCTCTCTCTCTCTCTCTCTCTCTAAGGCAATTTCGGGGTTATCTCAATCTTTCTTTCCCTTTGCTGTTTCTTGAAAATGAGATGTTCATGTAAGGCCTCCCTCCCCTTCCCTTCCCTCCTTTCACTCGCCTTCCTTCAATCATAAAGCAGGAAGGATGTTGAAAGTTAAGACGATAAGATTATTGCAGCCCGTATGGATTATGTGGATTTATGTATACCAGCTCTCTGTCTCTCTCTCTCTCTCTCTCTCTCTCACACATACACACGCACTCTAGGTGGACCGTCAGCCACACACAGAGGACAACTGTAATTAATCCAAGGCCGCGACGCTTCTATTGTCTCTAGATTAATGGCTGCCTTGCTCTCCTCTCCCCTCATTCCCCTCACTTTCGCCTCACTGCTTCCTCTCTTACTCCAATTCACCAAAGTTACAAGCGTCCTCTAATCCTCGCTCCCTGTTTTGTCTTTAGCGTCTCATTCTGTCACTTCCTTTGACTATAAATTTCTCTTTGTTTTTCTGTTGTCCAATTTTGCGTCACGGCATCATCTTCAATTTCTTCTTTCAATATCGTGTTTCGCATTTTTTTTTTTTTTGACTGCTTTTCATTCGTTCAGATTTTCTTTATTTATTTTCCACATTCGTACATCTCCTGTTCTCATATCGTTCTTTTTTCTTCTTTTCTCTTTTTTTTTCCCCCGTCGCCATCTTGTACGTAAACTTAACTTGCGCAGGAGTTACAATTACTGTCTTTTCTTCTTGGCATTTCCAATTACAAAAGTTTCCTGTTTTGTCCTGAACGTTTTCATCTTTTATTCTCATTGTTTTGTCTTGTGTTTACTTAATTATGTCTGTCTGTGTCTGTCTCTCTCTCTCTCTCTCTCTCTCTCTCTCTCTCTCTCTCTCTCTCTCTCTCTCTCTCTCTCTCTCTCTCTCATTTGTTTCCATCTCATTCATCTTCCCTAGAGGACAAACCTTCGCTCTATTCCTCTATTTCCTCTTCCTCTTCCTGCAAACCAATCTTCTTCCTTAATTCCAGATTTCGAAAACAACGATAATGATCTGTGTGAAAGAACCAATCACCTGTGTGTGTGTCTGTGTGTGTGTGTGTGTGTGTGTGTTCACTATCTCATCACCATCAACACTCATCACTCTCATCACCATCTCATAGCCACTACAACCGTCACCATGAAGCACAGTCTCCTCACTATCTCTTTCACCACCATTGCCATTCTCCACCATTCCTCTCTCGCTGCGCCATCACATGCATCACTGCTTTCAAATCTAGCCCCACTTATCACCCCCCGTCAGCGCCCATCACCATCCCTCACTTTCCCCTCATCTGTTTCCTGTCACAACTCCTATCGTCCTATCTGTCACTTATAATCCCCAGTATAATCATACCCTACTCATTGCTGGTCCTATCACGTCTCATCCTCCTCCATTACGTTATTATAATATCACCGCATCATTATCATTAACATCAAATTTACTGGATTTCTCTCATCGACCATTTTTCTCCCCTATGATTCCCAGAGAGAGAGAGAGCGAGAGAGAGAGAGAGTGCATAATTTTTTAAAACGAGAACAATGGTAAATCAAAATATAGTAAATAAAGATGAAGGTAACAAATACGAAACATACCAAAACAAGGCCAGACCTGGAATGCCTCGCCACAGAAGACGCTGATACGCTACACACGAGTCGCAAGTCAATACCGCGTTGTGTAGCTGATGGTTCCATGCATAGCCACCGTACTGTGAGAGGGAGGCAGAAGGCTGGGAAGCGGAAAAGGAAAGAGGGAGAGATGATGGAATGCAAACTGCAGATGACCTCTCTTTTACCACTTCTATCTCAGCCTTCAAGACTCATACTCCCTTCTCCTTCTCCCTCTCCCTCTCTCTCTCTCTCACTCTCTCTCTCTCTCTCTCTCTCTCTTTGGTGGCATGCTATGAAATGGACAGGAGAGTTAAAAAGTGATTGAAGTCAGAGAGAGAGAGAGACAGATAGAGAAACAGAGACAGAGACAGAGAGAGAGAGAGAGAGAGAGAGAGAGAGAGAGAGAGAGAGAGAGAGAGAGAGAGAGAGAGAGAGAAAAGGGGGATAGAGATTGCAAACGCGCTGTGGAAAGGGAGATGATAGGATGAAAGGAATGAGAAAAAGAAGTCAGAGAGATACGGATGCTCCATAACTTGAAAGGAAATTTTGAAAAACCTTATCGAAAGACACGCAGGTAAGAGACAAACGAGAGAGACATAAAGAGATATATGTAAAGAGTCGATATGCAACACCCTCTAACACACACACACACACAAACACACACACACTTATTTACTGACACAACACTTAGATTAGTAAAAATTCACTGAGGCATTTTTTGTTCTCCTCTTTCCAGCACCTTCTCTTCGTCTTCCTCTTCTTTTCATTACTCCAGCCGCAGCCATCACTCTCCCCTCTTCCCCCTTCCCATCCTTCACATAAATTGTGTTGTAACTCACAATATTTTCCTATGAAATTAAAACAACATAAATTATAAAGTGGTTCATGGACACCAAGAGAGAGAGAACAATTTAATAAGAAAAAAAGAGTAAGAGGAGAAAGAGGAAGAAGAGGAGGAGAAACAAGGCGCATGAAAAGAGAAGGGTCAAAGGAGTTATTAAATTCGAAGACAGCTAAAGTGAAAGGAAGCAGGATAGAAACGGGAGTGGAACAGGCACAAAGAGAAAAGGAGAAAGGCTCAAGAAGGTAAAGAAGGGAGGCAAAACGAGGGAAACTAGGAGACTGCAGAGAGTGAATGAAGCTAAACACGGCCGATGTATAGCGATAATGCAGATTTTGTGACGCGGAAGGTAAAAAGCCAAGCAAGTAAAAAGAAAAGTGAGAAAATAATAAAAAAATAACATACTGCAACCCACGTCAATGAAAACAATATTATAACAACCATTTTTTCTTCTCTTCTTCCTCCTCCTCCCTCATCCCCACATTAGACATGAGCTGGTGAAGTGAAGAAGGGATTTTGAGTTGAAGGGGGAACAGTCTGCGGGAGGGAAGGGAAGATAGCGGCGCGGAGCGAGAGAAATGGAAGAAGAAGTGCTGAAGGAGAATTCGGAGAGAAAAGGAGGTTGCAGGTGGCAGTGAATAAATTGCCCTTGGTGGAAAACTGTGAGAGAGTGAGAGAGAGAGAGAGAGAGAGAGAGGTTGGAGGGGGAGGCAGTGCGATGCTCCTCGTTGCGAAAGCCCAACAATTTCCTTCAGCTAGGTGATATTTTGCTTCATAACAAGAGACTAAATCGTAAGAAGATAAAAAATTAATGTGGAAGATTGGAATGAGGGTAATAGAAAATTTGTGCATGAAGGGAAACTTTGTGAAATATAAATGAAAATATCGTTGAAAATTCCATGCAGGCGAAGGAAAGATGGTATGATGAATAGCAGTTTGAAACACTACGAAAAATATGACTAGACAAACAGCAGTTTCAAACACTTCGGAAAATATAGCAAGACGAATAGTCGTTTCAAATTATGTTAGGGATAAAAACACACACAGTGACTAATACATTTGTCATCATAAAAATGCAACAATTATTATTTTCATTCTCATATTTCACGACGATGAAACAACATTTCACCATTTTATGATAATGTTCTGTCTTTCGTTAAGTATAGAACACACTGTCTTACAAAACACATTTCATAAACATTGACGTGTGTACATTTACCGGAAATATAACTTAATCTGTTCATCTTTGATGCAAGTCTCGTGTGTCACAGCATACATTGTGACCTTGTAAGATACTGTGACTCTGATTTTGATTTACAAGCTAAAAAAAAAAAAAAATAGACAGGACACAGCAGTTATTTTAGTATTATGATAGAGGGCGAAAGTTGGAGGGAGAGAGAGAGAGAGAGAGAGAGAGAGAGAGAGAGAGAGAGAGAGAGAGAGAGAGAGAGAGAGAGAGAGAGAGAGAATGAATTTATATAATATGTCCTACATCCCTTTGAGAAACAACATTTTAAAACCCAACGGTGCTCCATGTGTCATTAGCTACACAGACTTTTGTTAGAGATTATCCTACGCACAGCCAAACTCAGTCCCTTGTGATGAACTGACAAATCCTACAAAATAAACATTAAATCAACGCTGCATGTACCACGCTATCAACCATCATGTAAATATTCACAACAACGAAAGACGCGAAACCAGAAGTGCCATTTGAATCATAAGAGTTAGCTTCGTTCAGTGGCCTACAGGCACAAAATAATTGGCGCCCCATCAGTGCAGTGTATAGCTGAGAGACTTAAGTAAGGACATAAGCCTCTCTCTCTCTCTCTCTCTCTCTCTCTCTCTCTCTCTCTCTCTCTCTCTCTCTGGTAAGGATTCTTCACTTCATGGAAACAAAATGGAGAGAGGGGAAGTCAGGAAGTTGTAATAGGAAAAGTAGGAGGAGGAGGAGGAGGAGGAGGAGGAGGAGAAACGAAAGGAAGAAATAAGAAGAAAAGAAAAAGTAGGGAGAATTCTGTTCGATCTGCCACCAACAAGGATTATCTTTTTACTTTCTTCTTCTTCTTCTTCTTCTTCTTCTTCTTCTCCAGCTCCTCCCCTCTTCTTTCTCCTCCTCTTCCTGCTCTTCCTCCTTCTCCTCAACCGGGAAACACGTAACATAATCAACTTTCAGGCATTTTCCTATCATGCGGCCGAGAGAGAGAGAGAGAGAGAGAGAGAGAGAGAGAGAGAGAGAGAGAGAGAGAGAGAGAGAGAGAGAGAGAGAGAGAGAGAGAGAGAGAGAGAGTAAACAAGAGAGATCATAAGGGGAGGACGTGGGCGGGAGGCGTGAAGGGACGGAAAGAAAGGAGGGAAGAGAGGGAAGTTAAGGGAGAGTAAATGGAGAGGAAATGGAGGAGGAGGCAGGTGATGAGAGGGGAAATGGGTGAGGGGAAAGCTAATTAAGGAGCAGGAGATAGTGTTTACTAGGGAAAGTTGAAGGAGTGGGCTGTGGAAGCAACGAGAAGGCTAGGGAGGAGGAGGAGGAGGAGAGAAGTGGTGGTGGTGGTGGTGGAAGTGTGATAGATGCGGGCAAAGGTGGAGGAAACTGAATGATATTCCATCTTAGTTTAAAATAATACCGTTTTTTTATTAGTATTCCTCCTCCTCCTCCTCCTCCTCCTCCTCTTCACCGTCATCATCTACTATTTTCCAACAGAACGAGTCTCCACTAATCTCCTTCATTTATAATCCTTGTTGGTGACTTGTCCTCTTTATTCTCTCCCAGGAAAGCTTATATTTCAGTCCCCCTTATTTTCTAACTGCTCCGTTTTCTTTCAGCGTCGCTTCATATTGCCGTCCTTACATATTTTCCTGCTATTCAGTTCAGAATTAGTTTAGCTTAACAGCAAATATCAGCAAAAGAAAACGAAATTGCAGTGTTTTCAGATAGGATAGACTTAAGTAATTTTTTTCTTGTTTGGTTGTGTCTCCTTCATATATTCCACTGTTCATACTTTGCTTTATTTATTTATTTTTTTCTTCCAGTTTTTCCCGTTGTGCTTTTCATGTTATCCTGGTATATATATATATATATATATTCTTACAGTCAGTCTCTCTCTCTCTCTCTCTCTCTCTCTCTCTCTCTCTCTCTCTCTCTCTCTCTCTCTCTCTCTCTCTCTCTCTCTCTCTCTCTCTCTCTCTCTCTCTCTCTCTCTCTGAATACCAATCATTAAGTCCCAATTAAAGCAGACTGTGATATAAACCATTAACCTCTTGATGTCCTGAGCTGCTTGTTTCCCTTCATAGATCTAAATTAGAGGGCTGTGTGTTGTCGCGGCGAGAGAGACGAGGAAATAACTGCGAGGAAGAGATGGCGGGGAATAAGCAGCACACGTAAAGAAGACACGATGAGCTTTGAAGATGAAAGTGAAGGAAAGAGTCAAGGAGATGGTGGAAAACAGGCATGATGAAGAAGAAGAATTACTCACACACGCGCACACACACACACACACACACACACACACACGCAGACATAGAAGAAGAAACGGGCAAACGACACGAGGGAAGATAATTACGAAGAACAATGAAAGGAATAAGAGAGGAGGAAAAACAATGACCGGGATAAAAAAAAAAAAAAGAAAAAGAAAGAGGTGAATTGAAGAAGAAAACGTTAAAAGGAAAGAGGAAATTACGACCAATTCAAAGGAATAAACTAAGTGTAGTGACAGGAAGGAGAAAAATACGGAAGGAAAGAGAGGTGACAGCTTACAAACCAAAAAAAATAGAGATAAGTCTACGAAGGAAAAAAAAAAAATAAAGAACGGGATTTGTGAAAGAAAGAAGAGCGGAATGAATGAATGAATGAAGGAAGGAAGGAAGGATAATAGATCCTCACTTTTTCTCCGCTTTATCCTCCCTCCCTCTTCCTTCCTTCCTTGCAAACTAAAAGTACATCAAACTATCTTATCGCATTTTCGCACCTCTAGCTGAAAGAAGTGGCCATAAAAATCAACGGTTTCATAAAGTCATCTGCTGAAAAAAAGAAGAGAAGTGGAAGCAGGAACTCACTGGCAGGAGAATGTGACGTGCGGTCTGTGTGTGTGTGTGGATGTGTGTTTGTGTGTCTGGCTCGGTCATATAGTGTGTGTGTGTGTGTGTGTGTGTGTGTGTGTGTGTGTGTGTGTGTGTGTGTGTGTGTGTGATAGACTTCCTGTAATTGCAAAAGTACACAGTTTCAACTCCCGCAGAGCTATTTATGTAACTTATTCAAAACACACACATACACTACTCTCTCTCTCTCTCTCTCTCTCTCTCTCTCTCTCTCTCTCTCTCTCTCTCTCTCTCTCTCTCTCTCTCTCTCTCTCTCTCTCTCTCTCTCTCTCTCTCTCTCTCTCTCTCTCTCTCTCTCTCTCTCTCTCTCTCTCTCTCTCTCTCTCTCTCTCTCTCTCTCTCTCTCTCTCTCTCTCTCTCTCTCTCTCTCTCTCTCTCTCTCTCTCTCTCTCTCTCTCTCTCTCTCTCTCTCTCTCTCTCTCTCTCTCTCTCTCTCTCTCTCTCTCTCTCTCTCTCTCTCTCTCTCTCTCTCTCTCTCTCTCTCTCTCTCTCTCTCTCTCTCTCTCTCTCTCTCTCTCTCTCTCTCTCTCTCTCTCTCTCTCTCTCTCTCTCTCTCTCTCTCTCTCTCTCTCTCTCTCTCTCTATGCACCCATGGGTAGACAAACCCTGTCCATACATATAGAATTTTCAACAATATATAAACGTATTTCCGCATGCAAAGACAGACGGAATGACAGACCGACAGGGAGGCGGTCAATCAGGCAAGCAAGAGGAAATACGCCTGAACACACACACACACACACACACACACACACACACACACACACCCACACAGCTAGCTATTAATAGTAATAATATCCTTGCCTGCAACTGCGCCTTCGTATTATTGAAAAATATTTATCACTGTTTTTACTTTTCCTGTTGTTAGTTAGAGTCTGTAATGTGTTAAATGTCACTGCTGTGCCCGTAGAGTGGACTGTGTGGTATCTAAGCTCTGGCACACACACACACACACACACACACATACACATACAGTCAGGCACGTGTGGCAATCCAACCAGGGGAGGAAGAAAATGTAAAGGGGAGGTAGGGAAGTTGAGACTGTGAGGTGAAGCGTAGGGAAGAGTAAAGATTGGCAAGTAGAAACTGGAGCAATGTGAGCAAAGAACTACAACTGCCTTGTCAGCTTCAATTATCCCATCACGGTGGCCACGTAGCAACGGGCAGAAGAACTAGTATGTAAAATAGATGCAAATTATCTCCTAGCTGACTTGTGACGGCTACTGGGTTGGATCACAGGGGAGAGGGAAGGGGGAAAGGAAGGAATGTGGGGCGAGAAGAGGCAGAGGCATGTGACAGAGACCTGGGGTGTAAAACAGGAACCAGGAATGGAAAAGGAAGGGACAGCGGGAACATTCGGTGTCAGGGAAGGTGAGGTGAGGGTGGAAACGCGGAGAGTCAGGCAGGGATTGCATGTTAGAGGGAAAAGAACACAGGGTATAAGGAAAGCCTGGAGAGGGTGTTCCAGAAAAGCAAAAAAAAAAGGAGGGAAAGTGAGACGAGAATAAGACGAGGGAGAAAAATGAAAGGGAAGTGGGGAAACGATACGGCAAGAAAAGGATGAAAGGAAGACTAAAGGGTGAGGATACTGAATCAGGCGAGAGAGGAGCGAATTGGAGGGAATCAGGCACGGGTGGAAATATGGTAGTAGGGAGAGAAAAGACTGGAGGAAAGGGGCAATGAAGGGGAGGAAACTCGACTTATTGGTCTCGATTGAATAATTCATTTTAGGGATCAGAGAAGGCAGTGAGACTTCCTCCTGACTTAGCAAAAAAAGATGCTGACAAGAGAGAGAGAGAGAGAGAGAGAGAGAGAGAGAGAGAGAGAGAGAGAGAGAGAGAGAGAGAGAGAGAGAGAGAGAGAGAGGATGAGAAATAAAAAAAGACAGAAGGAACGTACAAACGACGCAGAACAACGAAAGAAATAAGAGGAAAGGAAAAACAATGACCTAGATAAAAAAAAAATTAAATAAATAAATAAAGAGGACAGGACGTTAAGGGTGAGAAAAATACTTGACATTCTTTGCCGAGGACTTCTTCAGCTGGACGGCAACGAGATAATTAAGATGAGTGACTCTACTGAAGTGGCAGAAAAGGGAAGGACATGGAGATGAAAAGAAGTGAGAAAAGTGTACATAAAAAAAAAAATAAATAAGAGCAGCGGTCAGAGAAAGGGAAAGGGGTAGCGGCGTGACAGGAAAGCGAGAGGCTGAGTAAAACCACCTTGACTGCTGAACACATGAGCGAGTAAATACAGTGGGAATAGAAGTAGTGCAGTGAGGGAGAGAAAGCTAGATGGATCCTTTAGCGGGGGTAAGGAAGGCATGGAAAGTAATGGTAAGTAAGACGCAGTGAGTGATGACGAGGTGAAGATGAATAGAACTGGTGAGAGAGAGAGAGAGAGAGAGAGAGAGAGAGAGAGAGAGAGAGAGAGAGAGAGAGAGAGAGAGAGAGAGAGAGAGAGAGAGAGAGAGAGAGAGAGAGAGAGAGAGAATGAACTATTGGGAATATACTCGTAAAAGACATTCAGACATAAAAATAAGCGAGGGAGGCAGTGAATGGAAACTGATAAAACAAACAAAAAATACACAAGGCAAGCAAAGCGTCACTGAACTGAATTTCTCTCTCTCTCTCTCTCTCTCTCTCTCTCTCTCTCTCTCTCTCTCTCTCTCTCTCTCTCTCTCTCTCTCTCTCTCTCTCTCTCTCTCTCTCTCTCTCTGTAATTAAAAGTTTACACGAGTTTAAAGTAATTGTAGAAGGGAGAAAACTTGTAGTCTTTTAGGCATCTCTCGTGTCTCGCCTGTTAAAATTACCCTTTGCTTCCCTTAAATATAAAGTGTTCTGTAATATCATTGTTTGTGTCTCCATCTGTGTGTGTGTGTGTGTGTGTGTGTGTGTGTGTGTGTGTGTGTGTGTGTGTGTGTGTGTGTGTGTAGTTCACATGGTTTATCGATCCATAGAAGGTTTATTGTGATGTGTATATTTCACAGCTTCCGTATATTTGCACATGTGTTCGTGATGGAAGCGTAACAGCGTGGGTAACGGCGGCACACACACACACACACTGACACACAAGGCCCTACAAACGTAAATCAATATCCAGGGGTGGTTGTGTAGGTGAGGCGTGCGCCGTCTACCTCACACCACTCTCCCCTCACTCCACCCTCACCCTGATTCACGCCTCACTCCTCTTCCCAAAATCTCCTCTTTTTTTTTCTTTAATTCCTCTCGTCCCCCCTTACCCCCTTGCTCCCTCACTCCTTTACTCCCAGCCCCTCACTCTTTAGTCTTCTCAAAATCTATCTTTTTTTTCTTACTTTCTTCCCCTTGTTCCCTTACTCATCCCTTACTCTTCTTACTCCCTCACTCCTTTAGTCCAGTTCTTATTACCTCCCTCTCATAACAGTGATTTGTAAGCCTTACTCTTTTCTAAATCATCTTTTATTCCCTTCCTTCTCCTCGTCCCATTATATTCAGCTCCTACTCATCGTATTCCTTCACTCCTTTACTACCCTTTCTTGTTATGTCCCGCTCAAAACATTATCAAATTATCAAAAGTCTATCACAGCCTTTCCTTTATTCATGTATTTATTCCTGTATCATTTTTATCCCTACCCTTGCCAGTCCTCATCCGTGATTCAAGCTTTTCATCTCCTCTCCGTCATTATTGAATACACTCACTGTTTCTTTTATATCTTTACAAATTTACCGTATTGAGTTTTGTCTTCTGTTTTTGTTTTTAGTCTATTCATCATTCAACTTCTTCCATTACCTTGCTGTTATTTCCCTGCAAAAGTATGTAGATAAATAAATAAATACACTTGTTTTTCTTACTTTTTTTTTTTTTTTTTTTATACTTTCACTTCTGCATCATTCTCAGTCCCACCCTCACCACTCTCCGCTTCCTCCTACCAGCCGTAAGCTAACTTTCCTTTACCTGCAACTCAGTCCTCCCTCTTTCCATTCATTCTCGAAATTCCTTTGCATTTTTAGCTCTTTTTTTTTTTCTTTTGAATATTACGTTGACCATTGTTTTGACCGCCATCATCACAGTTTCTTACTTCATTCTCCCTTCCTTCATTCTCCCTTCCTTCATCTGGTCATATGTTCATCATTAAACTTGCAACTCCTTTCTTCTCCTCTTATTCATTCCGAGAACTCCATACTTCCTTATATTTTTCGTTTGCATTTTTATTCTTACCGCTGTTTCATTCTTTGTTCCTCCTCTATCCTTCACTTCCTACACTTCGTTCCTCTCTCATTCACTCAGAAAACAAACCACACCAATCTATCAGCTCTTCATCAGCCAGCACTAATGCCATCCTGCTATCATATTCCCAATCTTTATTCCTTTTTCTCACACCCTTTCTCGAGCCTCTCTCTCATCCATCCTGTCTCCTCGGTGGCTCACTCGTGAAGTTCTGCGATAAGAGATTGCCAATTCATTGCCACGTGTTCGAATCCTGCTCAGTTCTCGTTGCTTCTTGTCATCAGCCTTCCTGTGTGATGTTATCCCCTCAGCCTTCCCTTCCTGTGTACTCTCTCTACCGGTCTCCTCACCCGCTTTATGTGGACGGCTCTAATGCAACACTTTAGGCCCCTCGCTGGATTAAATACGATCAGGGTACGGTTAAAGTTTCCTTAGTGCAGCATAAATGAAAATGCAAAAATAGTGAAATTAATGATGATGATGATGGTGGTGGTGGTGGTGCTGATACGAGTAGAAGCAGCAATAACACGGCGTCTATAGTAGTAGTAATAGTAGTAGTAATAGTAGTAGTAATGATAATAGTGATGGTGACGATAATGATGATGATAAGCAGTAGCAGCAGAACCACCACCACCACCACCACCACCAACAGCAACAACAAGTAAACCAATAATAAAAAGCACGTTTCATATGACAGCATGACATCCACACTGCATCCCTCCCTCCCTCCCTCCCTCCCTCCCTCCCTCCCTTCCTTCTTCCCTCCCTCACATTCCCGCATCCCCGTTTTCTCTTGCCCATTCCTCTCCCTCTGAAGCTTTCCTATATCCTCCCATTTCCATTTCATATTTTTTCCCCATCTTCAGCATTCCGGCTTACCCCTCTCTCCCATCCAGCTCCCCTTTCTCCCTCTTCGACCTGTCATAAACCCTCCTCACAATATTCCCGCATCCTTCCTCGTCCTCCCGTCACCTACACTCCTACCTGTCTCGTCTCAATCACGTTCCTCCTTCACAAGGTTTCCAGCTTCATTCCCCATCCTTTCCTTTCTTTCTTTTCCCCTTTTTACCCCCTCCACTTCCGCCTTCATATCTCCTCTTTCTCTCCCACCCCCCAGGACCCCCGCTAACTCGAGTCCACTCCTCCCGGCGACCAGGAGACCAGTCGGTGGCGAGCGCGCACGGAGGCAAGAGGCAGGTTGCAAGATACTCATCCGCACCTATTCTGAGTATCCTCGTGTTTTCCGGGTCCGATTCAGATGTGCCACTCACTAATGGTTCACCTTTCATTCCCTCTACACCTGCTGCCTTCACCTGCACTCCCGAACCTATGAAAGACTGGGGAAGGGAAAGAAATAGAAGTGTGAAGGTGAAATGAATCCTATGAAACTTGTTGATTGAAGTTTACGTGCGTGAGAAACAGAAATAGACGTATAGAGGAACAGGATACAAAAAGCGTGGCCAAGATTGCTTTAATGCTTTCCTTCATGTACTAACGAAAGGCAAAAAAAAACAAAAAAAAACACGCAAATTTCCACCGCGAATAATGACTGAGGTGAAAAGTACAGAGTGTTGTTGGCTGGACTGAGAATTCTCGTGCCTGTGATGAAGTCTTCCCTTCCTCCTTCATCGCCTACGTGCTGACGACACCGCCTCTCTGACACAGCGACGGACACTCATCAGGTGAATCCCTCTCTGCTCTGCCATGTTATTCAAGAGACAGATAGGAGGATGGTGACACGGATGAGTGTAGGGGGAAGGGAATAGCAGGGAGCGAAAGACGGGAGAGTGACGGGGAATGTGGAGAGAGAAGGGGTGGATGATAATTAGTGACGGAACGAGGAAGGAGAGTGGCACGGAATAAGAGAGAATGACTGGGAGTGTGATTTGTAACGGGAGTGGCAGGTTGTAAAGAGCCGAAGAGAAAGGCGGGGGAGTGAGAAACAAGTGAAGAATTATAGGAAAGGGGGCAAAGGGTAAGAGAAATTGTGGGGAAAAGTCATTGAAAAGTTAACGAGAATATTATATGAGAAAAGGGTGCCGTAAATAGGAAGTGAGGGGAATTTGAGGAATTTAAACAAGGAATGTAAAAAGGGGAGAATGAGAGTGAGAGTGTGACGGAGGAAAATAGAGAACGGTGACACGAGGTGGAGAGGAGGAAAGGAGCGGGGAGGAGGAATTAAGGGGGGTAGGAAGGGAGGGGCGGTAGCGGGGCATGACAGGTGACTTCAGGGGGATTAACAAGGTGCTTCAAGGCGCGCGTGATCAATTGCTTCGCTCACGCTTTGCACGAACACGCACGGATATGAATAAATGCATATATAAACAAAACGGAGCCTGAACGCAAGACATGAAAATATGTCAGAGAGAGAGAGAGAGAGAGAGAGAGAGAGAGAGAGAGAGAGAGAGTGGGGAGGAAAAGGGAGTGGGGAATAAACAATTGTTACTCTTTCATATTTTTCCTCCCCACTACACCGTTGCACTGTTTCCCAACTCTGGTCAGATCGTTGTCACGTCCAAAATTGTCAACAGTTGTAGTTGACAGGCTGGCCTAGGTGATTTTTGAAAGAGTTACGATGTTTTGACGGTACAGTAGATTTTTCGATAGCGTACACACACACACACACACACACACACACACGTACAAGTATCCTGAGAACGTTCATTTTCTATACGCTATCCTGCTTTCTTTAAATACAGATGCTGGGAAATGAAACACTATTGATATCATTGACGTGGCTGTGATGGATTGAAACTCTTGTCCACCACACATGTTCCTCGGGGCGACACGTGGCCTCGTTATTGCAAAATATCAGTTTAATTAATGTCTCACAAATTATACGAATGTGTCAGACTTGCAGTATTTGCTGAGGAACGTCTGCTGCAAAACAAATGTGTACATATTTCAAATAAGATTTAGCTAAACTCCAGACCAATACGTGGCTTCTCTCGACCCACGTACAATAATTAAAACAATGAATCTGGAATCCACTGGTCTATCTGGGCTTCATAAAAACATGCTTGTACATAAATGAATTATTAACATAAAAATATAACAAATAAGATTAATTAATTGGTTGATCAATTATTTGTTTCTTTAACGCCGAGCAGAATCCATAGTGTGTGTGTGTGTGTGTGTGTGTGTGTGTGTGTGTGTGTGTGTGTGTGTGTGTGTGTGTGTGTGTGTGTGTGTGTGTGTGTGTGTGTGTGTGTGTGTGTGTGTGTGTGTGTGGCTTCCTATCCTTCACATTCACACAAATTACAATAGCTTAGTTTTATTTAGCTGCATCAATACCATAGAAAGTAGGGGAGGGTGTGAAAATGACCGCTGTGGATACTTATAGAACAGGAATAATGCATTAGTCCTTGTGATTTAAAATTTACAATACCAAGACTTTATCAGAACTACTCTTCACCAGGCTGACTTGATGCAGGATATCTCATGAAAGGCAATGACCAACTGGCGTTTCCCAATGCGGTTCATGTTAGAACCCATGGATTTTCGGCCCTCAATTCGTATTTCAGTTTATTGTTATTTCTGGTGCAGATGTAAAAGAACCTGCACCTTGTTGGCACTAAAGTGAAGCTGACCGTTCTGTATCACTTTCATCAATATTTCTTCCCCTTCCCCTCAGACACTTGTTCTATAATAGGGGCCTCGTCCGCCCTGCATGCAGTACGACTCTCCTGCATGTCAAGCGCTGCGCAAACACTGCGTCTGAAAAGGAAAAAATATTCATCCCATCCGTTCTTCAACTAGAGTCTCGCAGTCCATCGCAACAGCTTCCCATGCAACTTCTTGAGACTATTTCCATTGACGCCATTCCTTTATCATTTCTATGAGTAAGATCTGGAAATGCCTGGTTTTATTTGTACTCTCTCTCTCTCTCTCTCTCTCTCTCTCTCTCTCTCTCTCTCTCTCTCTCTCTCTCTCTCTCTCTCTCTCTCTCTCTCTCTCTCTCTCTCTCTCTCTCTCTCTCTCTCTCTCTCTCTCTCTCTCTCTCTCTCTCTCTCTCTCTCTCTCTCTCTCTCTCTCTCTCTCTCTCTCTCTCTCTCTCTCTCTCTCTCTCTCTCTCTCTCTCTCTCTCTCTCTCTCTCTCTCTCTCTCTCTCTCTCTCTCTCTCTCTCTCTCTCTCTCTCTCTCTCTCTCTCTCTCTCTCTCTCTCTCTCTCTCTCTCTCTCTCTCTCTCTCTCTCTCTCTCTCTCTCTCTCTCTCTCTCTCTCTCTCTCTCTCTCTCTCTCTCTCTCTCTCTCTCTCTCTCTCTCTCTCTCTCTCTCTCTCTCTCTCTCTCTCTCTCTCTCTCTCTCTCTCTCTCTCTCTCTCTCTCTCTCTCTCTCTCTCTCTCTCTCTCTCTCTCTCTCTCTCTCTCTCTCTCTCTCTCTCTCTCTCTCTCTCTCTCTCTCTCTCTCTCTCTCTCTCTCTCTCTCTCGTAGTGTTAACAGGCATGGGGACAAAGGTATCCACCATCAGTCATTCATATGAATAGCAAACAATATGGCGGCAAGGGATGAGTCTTGGGAGACTTCATTAAGGACGAGATTGTCAAGATTCCTATTCTTTGTACCCACTTGCTTAATAACACCTGGTGGAAGAAGCCCTTACAAAAATTACCATTAAGATATCTATTAATTAATCATTTTTGAGAGCATTGTCAAACATGCATTGAGCCCAGGTGAATTTTTTGCAACAAAATATTCCGCAACATTAGTATCTGAAAAATGAATAAATTTATGTGTATTTAGAGAGAATACGTCGTATCTGATTAACCATGAATATATAATTATAACACACACACTAACACCAGCACATACTAAAGGCATTCCCTAGGCGAGGACAGGTCAGGCAAACATGCGTGAACGCTGCTCATTAAATGCTCCTTTACATCGAAAAATGACTCACTTTAGTTTCCCTGCCTCAGTTAGTCTCACGCCCTCTCACTCCCACAGCAAGACCAGTGCACCCAACAGTCACAACACGCCTGGGTTTATGGCAACACTAAGCACACGGACCTAAGTGAACGTTTTACCATATTACTTCCAGGCCACCCGAGCCACGGTCAGAGTCATTATCACTATCGATTGCCAGACTCAATGTAACAAACCATAAGATCAACAAATAGCCTGAAAATTAAACAAAAATCTTCTTTTCCATTTCAGTTTTATGGGGACGGCAAATTTAGTGGGTTTTTTCCCCAATATTTAGTATCCTTGACGGGTCTCTTTCACAGGTAAAGGAAAAGGGGAGAAGGGTCAATAAATCATATGAGTGGTTGTTGCCCTCCAGCCAGAGACCCAAGGTAGTCTCCCTGAATTGTAACACTGTTAGTAAAGAACATTTTTGTTGGATCATTTTCATATAATAATGTCTAGAGGTCGAAGAACGATTAAGAATTTCAGAAAGACGTCTACGAACCGAGGACTTCGGAATGAAAGTTGTCATCTCAAAGCATTCAGGCGTCACTCACTGTTAGAGTAAGGCAATACAGACACACCACACAGGCCTACACTATCTTCTCTCCTTTCCACGTCACCTGAGCTATATAAGGTAACAGGAAGTCATAGCGGTCAAGTATTAGGTCAGCCCAAGTCGTGGCCCTGACTTAGAAACCCTAGGGATGGAAGGGAGTCTGGGCACGTTCAGGTGGTGCGTGTGCTTCCCTTAAGCCAGATGGTTCCTCGGCCACCACCTGGGACATTCGTGTGTGTGTGTGTGTGTGTGTGTGTGTGTGTGTGTGTGTGTGTGTGTGTGTGTGTGTGTGTGTGGGTCGCTTGGTGGCTGGGTGTGTTTTAGCCCACATTTTTTTATTTGCTTCCATTCCTGCTCATTTTCCGCGGTCTCTCTTCTTTATATTACCACCATCCACCTTCTGTCCACCTGAGAAAAATCGTGCACAAAATTTTCCCTCAGTCAAAAGATAAAGAAAAAGCTTATTTCCGCACGCTTCAAGAAGACCACGGCCAGTCTATTTTCTCTTCCTTAAAAAAAAAAAAAAAAAAAAAAGACAGAAGGAAAATGGACACTTCTTGACACGGGAACATAAAGAATGACTTTCGTAAAATCCTTCAAGACTAAGAGATCCAAGCAGAAAAAATCCACACTCGAGCTGAACCATTCTTGAATAGGAACGTGGAGGTCAGGGGATCAGAAGAAGTGCTAATATTTAAGAGTAAACGTGACAGCAGAAGTAGTGAAGAGGAGAGTAAGGAAGGTTGGACAGAGGAAGAGGAGGAAGAGGAGGAGAAGGAAGTGGAGAACAAGAAAAGGGAGGAAAGGGGCAGCATCAAAGATCAAAGGTCAAACACAGTCATAGTCCTTGCAATAGAGGAAATCCATCGTGATGACTCCGTTCTTGAAATTGACCGCAAACATCCAACGCTGATTAAATACTTTTCTCCCTCTCCAAATGGCAAGCGAGGAAAAAAATAGTGCAGGAAGAGGAAGAGTGGAATGAGGATTGCAAGAGACAGGAGGAGGAGGAGGAGGAGGAGGAGGAGGGACAAGAAGTGGAGGAGATGAAGGGGGAGGCGGAGGAAGAAGTGGTGGTGGTGAAGGTGGTACAGAATGAAAATAAAGACGACCAAAAAGAAAATTGAGAGAGAGAGAGAGAGAGAGAGAGAGAGAGAGAGAGAGAGAGAGAGAGAGAGAGAGAGAGAGAGAGAGAGAGAGAGAGAGAGAGAGAGAGAGAAAGGAAACAAGCAGGACATGATTATGAAGAAGGGAGACATCTGAAGGAAATAAAGCTACGAAACACAAATAGAAAGACAGAAAGAGAATAAATATAAGACACAACAATAAACAAAGAATGGAACAACAACAACAACAACAGCAGCAGAAAGAGACAAAAAAAAAAAGAAAGAAAACTAATTGCCCAACTGTGTAATGATCCCATTCCACTGAGATACTCACCGCAAACCAGTTAGTTCCTCGATTCCAAAGAGATTGCTTGCCAGCGCCGCCAATATATCGGACCCAGTAACCAAGCACAGCCATAACGAACCTACTATTCTCTGGAGTAGGAAGAGGAAGGGCAACGTGAAGGATAAGGGGATAACTAGATAAGATAGGAATTCGAGATGTCATGATAGAGAGAGAGAGAGAGAGAGAGAGAGAGAGAGAGAGAGAGAGAGAGAGAGAGAGAGAGAGAGAGAGAGAGAGAGAGAATAGCAAAGGGAAGTGCGCTTATATTGGCTTTGATTTTCAAGTGTTGCAGTGATGAGCTGATGTGTACGTGTGTGCCTGCGAGCGTCTCTCTCTCTCTCTCTCTCTCTCTCTCTCTCTCTCTCTCTCTCTCTCTCTCTCTCTCTCTCTCTCTCTCTCTCTCTCTCTCTCTCTCTCTCTCTCTCTCTCTCTCTCTCTCTCTCTCTCTCTCTCTCTCTCTCTCTCTCTCTCTCTCTCTCTCTCTCTCTCTCTCTCTCTCTCTCTCTCTCTCTCTCTCTCTCTCTCTCTCTCTCTCTCTCTCTCTCTCTCTCTCTCTCTCTCTCTCTCTCTCTCTCTCTCTCTCTCTCTCTCTCTCTCTCTCTCTCTCTCTCTCTCTCTCTCTCTCTCTCTCTCTCTCTCTCTCTCTCTCTCTCTCTCTCTCTCTCTCTTACCAACAGGGAAACCAGCCTCCTATATCCTTAGTGTCGCAAGCTTGCAACCTGTATGTGTGTATGTGTGTGTGTGTGTGTGTGTGTGTGTGTGTGTGTGTGTGTGTGTAAATGCGCAGGTAGGTTAGAATTTGGAGGAAGGCGAGTATGTTTGCCCTGAATGTGTTCAGTGAATGTCTGCCCCTGGTGTCTCTTCCTCTCACACACACACACACACACACACACACACACACACACGACAGAGAGAGGGAGAGAGAGAAAGAGAGAGAGATAGAGAAACGCTTCCATCCACACATACACCAACGCATCACCACAACACCTGAAGATCAAAGGGAATAAATTACTTCCCCTTTGTCCCTTGAGATCTTGTAGTAAGCTCTGCCTGGAAGGATACAGCCAGCGGTTATGAATCTAGCACGTGATCTTCAAGACTATGGCAGGGCTGTGGTGAATTAGAAGCACTGACATTCATATCCAGCAACCATTCATGCGTGCACACCCATCTACCACACACACACACACACATACATGCACATATACACACAAACATTCAGAGATCGCAGACAGGTCAAAATATTCAATCTGTTATGGAAACACGCTAAAATTTCTCTTCTTTTCTTATTTTTTTTTTCAGAGCCTGTTAAATTTCTCCTTGTCCACAGTTCCTCCCTGCTCTCTTCACCTTTATCCTACTCCTCCTCATTTTCTCACTACAACTATTCTTGTTCCAGGTCCATCATTTTTTTTTTTTTTTTTTACTTTTCTACGTTTTCTTCACAAATTTCCTTCACCTTTCTCTTCATCCTCCTCATCCTCATTCTCTCACAGCCGCTGTTCTTGAATCATTCACTGCGGCTGTGGGCGAACATGACGGGAACATGAATATAAGCCGGACAGAGCGATTCCTGGACCATTCTTCATTTCAATACACTTTTGCTGGGTTTCAGGAGAGCATTCAGGGCTCAGGGATGGACAAAGAAGCAGCCAGTCAGGACGTCTAGAGCACAGTGAGCGACGGGGCGGTAAAGCACTGGGAGATCAAGAAGGAAAGGGAAACACGGCGCTGGGTAGGAGACAGAAAGTAAATGGGAAGAAACGAAAAAAAAAAAAGAAAAGATAGAAACAACATTTGGATCTCGGACGAGCGGCCGTTTCGTTCGTCAACTTTATTTTGGTTCGTTTGCTTCTCTGAATGGTTCCATGTACGTCAGTGAACCCTGTGTAGGTTTGTGATTTCTGTGGGTGTTTCTATTTGCGTGTCTGTGTGTCTGTGTGTCTGTGTGTGTGTGTGTGTGTGTGTGTGTGTGTGTGTGTGTGTGTGTGTGTGTGTGTGTGTTTCATTATACCTTCAACTGTTCATCCGTCAAAAAATTATCACATTACTATTATTTCATTTGTTTCTACCCCCCTCTCTCTCTCTCTCTCTCTCTCTCTCTCTCTCTCTCTCTCTCTCTCTCTCTCTCTCTCTCTCTCTCTCTCTCTCGTTCTCCGCACACCAAAATGGAAAACAGCCGCTTTAAATGGCTCACGACTCTCTCATTTCTTTACGTACACGTCTTGTAAGAGGGAAGAAGGTACAAGAATAGGCGGCCATTCTCTTCCCGGGGCACCATGGGAGAAAAGACGAAGAGAAGAGAAATGGGAAAGAGAAAAAGAGTGAGGATAAAAGCAAGGAAGATAGAAGCAAGGGCAAACAAAGAGAAAAGAAAGGAGGAACAGGAGAATGAGGACCAAAACAAAGGGAGAAGGATATTGAATATATGAAGAATACAGAAGGAAAAGTACAAGCAGACCAGAATGTGATGGGTGATAACGAAGATATGAAGAATGAAGGGAAGATGAAGAAGGAAAATGAGAAAGGGGAAGAGAAGAAAGATGTATAGGAGGAAGAGGAACTGAAGGAGCGAGAGAAGAAGAGGCAGGGGCAGGAGAACGAAAAAAGGGAAATGGAGTCAAGGAAAGAGAATGAAGAGAAGAAAAAGACGAAGAAGAGAAGGTGAAGAAAGAAACACGTGTGGAGAATTTCTTAATCTATTCATTGCCACTACTACTACTACTACTACTACTACTACTACAACTACTATCACCACCACCAGTAACAAAAGCAGCCCTCCACCTGCATATCGCTGGTGGTGGTGCTGGTGGGAGGCGAGTTACGGCAACACATGCCCTCCCACATTAGTAAAGCTCTATTTACTTGACACAGACCATCACATGCAAGCATTAAACTCACAAATACATCACACACACACACACACACACACACACACACACTCTCTCTCTCTCTGACAGTATGGTTTGCTGATTGGTCACAGAAAAAGAAGAGAGAGAGAGAAAAAAAAAAGAGAGAAGAGGGAGAGAAGGTGGTCACAGAAAAGAAGAGAGAGAGAGAGAGAGAGAGAAAAAAAAAAAAAGAGAGAAGAGGGAGAGAAGGAAAGAGACCTGCACCTGAACACTGGGGAAGCAAGGTAAAGGTGGAGGAACGTAATAAAGGGGATGGGAAGGCTTTTGAAATAGGTTGTGTAATTAACAGAGAGAATTCATTGATCAACATTATTCTGAAGGTGCAGCAGTGAGGTTGCAATATTACGGCAAGAATAGCTGGCAGAAAAAAAGAAAAAAAAAGACATTCACCAAGAAACCGGAATAAAGGTGACAACTAAAAGGTAAAAGAAGAAAAAGAAAGCTGGAGACTAAAATTAAAGCAAAGAATAGCGAGGAAGAAACAGGAAATGGAGTATAAGTGACGGTAGGACATAAAAAGGTTGAGTTAAAAGTGACACATTCAAGAGGCACAAAACATGAAAACGGGCGCAGACAGAGAGAGAGAGAAAATGTATAAAGTTGCAATGAGGTGACGCTTGACTGCTGAAGGAGAAGAGAAAGGAGAGAAGGGAAGAATGTCACTGAAGAGAGAAGAATTTGAAATAAAGAATGAAGAGATTAAAAGAGAGAGAGAGAGAGAGAGAGAGAGAGAGAGAGAGAGAGAGAGAGAGAGAGAGAGAGAGAGAGAGAGAGATTGAAGAGCAGCAGACTGTCCTACCTTAGAGATCAGCCTCCTTGTGAACCCTGATGCAAATCCAGCATTATGAGGAACAGCGGATGTCGTCAGCTTTTGCAACACAGCAGGACCTCAACCAATCAGAATCGAGTGCAGGCATCCACGAAACCTGTAATTGGGAGCGCAAATCAAAGTGCAATGCAAGCCTAGGGTTCTCATTAGCTGCCCCTCCGAGTAATTATCTCAAAAAATACGTTTGTTTAGATTGAAATTTAACACATGGGAGACACTCACGTCTGACCGTACGTATATAGACCAACACACACACACACACACACACACAGGGAATGAACTGGAAGTGAACAAACGTATACATCTTGATGACTGGATTTAGGAAGTCGTTTGATGTCTCAGAGGCGCGGCACGGGCAGGTTAATCAACTCAGGTGCGAGCAAGAACAACATCACTACCAAAATAAGGACCAACAAAGACCACGACCAACACCAGAGGAAAAGCAATACTCCTGCAATTGTTACAAGACTAAATTACAATACTGTGATAGGAAGGACTTGTAGTGTAACACGGACACACACACACACACACACACTATTGTACCAACTTTCTCACTCGCATCAATCAAGACTAAACTTCCCCTGAAAGACATCCCATGCTTTACACATCACCTGCGGATCACAATCCATCTTTCCGTTCATACCTTACGCTAATGATTCTTCTACTGCTCCGCTTGTACGTGACCACAGTGTTTATAATGACTCAGGTGAAGGAAAACACGCTTTCTCCTTCGTCAGTAGTCTATGGTCACGTTTAACAGCCAGAGAGTTTCGAATATAAAAAAAATAAGAACTGCGTTAGTGTTACGTGAGTCATTTATCATTTGTACTTTAGATGTACAGTAATTGATTTATTTCCGCGTTTGTTCAAGTTTCATGGTGGGTGGGTGTGTGTGTGTGTGTGTGGTGTGTGTGTGTGTGTGTGATAAAAGGGAGAAACAAACAAGCCAGAATTTGAGCATAGCAGAGGTAATTTACTTATTACGTATACTGTATGCACTTAGGAATTTACAAACTTCGTTATTACTGTTTTCCTCGATTCTTCAAACACACACACACACACACACACACACAAGCGATATATGTACCACCACCACCACTACCACCACCACCACGACTACCGTTCACTTACTGCCCTTCCTGCTGATATGTAGTGGAGATAGACTTTGAAACCAGATACACGTACGAGTGCCCGCTGGAACACGCCTTGCTAGCGGACTGAGGGAAACAGATGTCTGAGGGGATGAGATGGAGGAAGCAGAGGAGGACGAGGAGGGATAGGATGAGATGGAGGAAGATGAGGAGGATGAGAAGGGATAGGATGAGAAAGAGGAGAATATAGAGAACCAAGAGGAAGAGGAGAAGCAGGAGGAGGAGGAGGAGGAGGAGGAGGAGGAGGAGAAGGAGGAGAAGGAGAAGGAGGAGAAGGGATACGATGAGGAGGACGAAGACCAAGAAGACCAAGACGAGCAGGAAGAGGAAGAGGAGGAGGACGAGGAGGAAGAGAAAGGAACAGTAGAAGAAAAGAAGAAAAAGGTATAAAAAGAAGAAAGACGGAAAAAAAAGAAAAAAAAAGAAAAGAAAAAAAATGAAAGAAGATAAAAGAAGGAGAGAGAGAGAGAGAATGAGGCAGTAAATAGAAAAAAAATAAACGAAGAAAAGAGGAGGAGGAGAAAATGCAGGAGGGCACGCTGGTAACCTCTCCTCGCCTCAGAGTAATTTTAATAAGTGCAGGGCGTCTTGGCCTCTGCACGTGAAAGTTGTTAGTGTCAGTAAGGATTCTGCGGACGCTTCTCTTAAATGGCCGCCCTCGCTCACTGTGACCCACCAACTGAATGCCACTCTCTCTTTTAAGTATCAATAACCCCTTCCTCTCCCTCTCTCTCTCTCCCTCCCTGGTTCTTGGATTATATGATGGGAAGCAGACATGAAAAGGCGAGACTGATGGATGTAAATGTAATAATGAAAGTAACGCTAAGGAAACTTCTCCCGGTGAATGAGCTCTTGATAAGGTTATAAACGCGTTACGGGAAGCGAGAAGTGAGCAGGGAGTGTGAAGGTTAGACGTGGAGCGAGCGGCGTGAGGCGGTGAAATGTGAGAGGAAACTGAAGAGTAATATAGACAGTGCCTGAGAGACCAACCTTTGATAATGTAAAGGAAGTGTTGAGCATTAATTAAAAAGCGGCGGTGGATAAGTGAAATATAAGAGTAATGAGCGATAAAAAAAAAAAGATGAAACGTTTATCAGGAGAATCTATGGAGGCGGGTTTACAAAAATGATTTATACTGCATTGCCCGCATTGCACATTACTTCGGTACATAATATCGGTTCAGAGCGAGGCGGCCCAGTCTAGGCGACCTTGTGGACGAATGGACAAAATTCCTGCCACGCCGCCGCCCCGCTACACCAATGATAAATGCGACCGCCACTTTAGACTGGACACAAAAAAGTAAATGAACGATGGCAGTGTAGTGACAAACATGTTCAAAGTAAGACCCAGGTGGATGGATTGTGTGATGCGCCTGTGTCTGAAAATTTATACTGGTGAATGAAGAAAGGGAGTTTGGGTGTACGAGGAAATAACGCCCCTTTGTGTGTGTGTGTGTGTGTGTGTGTGTGTGTGTGTGTAAGATAAGATGATAACATAACAGAAATAAAAAAAATTGGCAGATGAGAGAAACTGGTAAAAAAAAGAATGAAGGGCCAGGACGGTCTAATGGGAGAGAGAGAGAGAGAGGTCAGTCAGTAGAAGGAAGATGTCAGTGGTAGGTGCAGGAAGTGGATGGTAAAGAAAGGGTAACATCGAGGAATAAAAGAAGGGGAAAGTTGAAGGAAATACTAATATTATTTCTATACAGGGCCTGCCACGTGTAGGGCTACTGGCTCCCTGCTGCTTACTTTACGTTTTTAATTACTAATGTTCTTAATTGTAAGGTGAGGCAATGGTGAAGATAAACACGCGAAAACTGAAGTGGTGGAGGGAGTAAAGGTGAGGCAGTGGAGTGAGAGAGAGAGAGAGAGAGAGAGAGAGAGAGAGAGAGAGAGAGAGAGAGAGAGAGAGAGAGAGAGAGAGAGAGAGAGAGAGAGAGAGAGAGAGAGAATGGCAGTTTAGGTTGCAGAGAAGTTTTTATTCTTTCCACTCCTTTACTGTCCTCTCTCTCTCTCTCTCTCTCTCTCTCTCTCTCTCTCTCTCTCTCTCTCTCTCTCTCTCTCTCTCTCTCTCTCTCTCTCTCTCTCGTTTCCTCCCCTCTTATCTCTCACCATCCCTTCGGTTCTATCTCCACGCCCCCTATGCTCCAGTTTACTCTTTTTGGTTCATCATTTTGCTGTTCACACACTTGATTGAAATTCACTGTATACTTTCAAGGGTTGTTTAAAATGTGTCACTGATCGATAACTATAGGAAATTTATTGCAACACCATGAAACGAGAGACATTCAGGTATATGTGGCGGCGATGTGATGTGAAAAATGGTCTTCAGTGTTATGTGAATTTCATTTAAGATGTGATGATAACTTGTAAGAAATGGATTCACTACTATAATAATTTTTCTATGATGCTCTTGAATATGAAGGTTTTTTTTTTTTTTTTGACAATATTTTAGTTGTATTTAGTTTAATAGCTCCACTTCGAAACAGTACTGGATGACATCTATAGTAGTATATTTGTTGTTGTTGTTGTTGTTGTTTTGATTAACATTGCATATTTTATCAATGTTGTAAAAGTGTCTCCCAATTACATAAGAAATGTACACAAATATGGACAAAATACAAATATACATTCAGTCTATTGAATTACCATTGCCATGAACGTAATTCCACACACACACAGCCCAACATTTACACAGTTATGGAGCCTACTTATAACCTTTACGGCTGATCAACTCCAATACTCCTGCTCTCAAAAAATGCCAAGTATGTAAGTGAAATATTATCAGCAAACAGACCACCCGCCCTACAACACACACTTATGACGCTATAAAACAAAACCACTGTGAATTAACTTCCTTATTATTAACGATGATGCAGCATCCCGCTTCATTTCAACTATGTAATTAAAAGTAATATATCTCACATCATTCTTTACATTCAAAAGCACTCGTAATTAATTATACCGTCATAATGTTTTTAATAATGTAGTTACCATCAAATGAGGCCGCATGGCTTTGAAACAGGTATTATTATGAAGATACAAGGCATATGTCTGTCTTTCTGTCTGTGTGTGTCATGCAGGCAGAGGTTTGGGTTGCTGAGGTTTGGGTTCCAGTCACAGTAGTCATACGTGTTTGTTTGTCCACTTCCATAATTTGGTCGTAAATCATTATTACCCATAATACCAAACAAGAAGGCGGGTTGTAGGTGGCAGCGTGTGTACGATCTTTTTATTTCCCTATTTTTTGTATTAAACGTATCCCAACTTTAATCACGGTATCTTTAAAGTGTCATCAACTGAAAGAAGTAGCAGTGTCTGAAGTCCTCACCCTGAGAGTCTATTGATTTTTTCTTCCAGCGCGAGTGTGCAGTGATCTGGCGGACCGCTTTGAGGACACTGCTGGAGACACTGAACTCACTCTTGGGATGTCATTTAACCACTGGACACCCATGAATAACGTTTCAATCGTTAGAAATAAGTAGGTAAATAAAAAGTAGATAAGGAAGCAAGTAGACTGCAAAGGGCCAGCTGACCGATACAAAGCAGCTTCTGGACACTTTAAAATCTACCCTCTGCCATCACAATCCTGGCTATTCTCCCTGCAATACGTGACCGTTCTACTCTGCCCGGTTTAATCATCCTGCTTTGATGTCGTCAGCAAATTTACTGATGACGCGTCTTATCTCAAAATTGAAATCGTTGAAGCGGACTATGGAACGTAAAATGACAAACAAATACCAGAGAAACCAATTTCCACCCCCCCCAAATTTTGATTCTTTCAATTTACTACTTTTTTTTTTTCCGTGCAAGTAACACGCTTTAACCAATATCATGTCATGTCGTGTCGCACCACACCAGTATTTTTGTCAGATGGACACACCCTTACGGCCTTTAAAGTCCTCTCCATCCCGCGGCCCCGATCCTATCCAGACCCACCACGGCAGTTCCATCCCACTCCGAAATCTATTGCCAGGGACTTAATCTCTTTAATCCCAATCCTGCCCCTCGTGAACCACATCCTGCATGAGGGATTGTGCAGCGGATGTTACCTCCCTTGGATAATATCAAGTTTACTGACTCTCTGTTTTACTAATCGATGTTTTGGGAAGCTGCACAACACACACACACACACACACACACACACAATCGTCTATTCGTGGTCGCAGTGGTATGGAAGCGTTATCTTATTCAAGTGACGATAACACGCTTGCTTTTTATGATGTTTTTTTGTGCGAGACTTTCGTTGTCAAGCGTTATTCTTATCTGAGTGGATATTTACACGCAAGAGAGAGAGAGAGAGAGAGAGAGAGAGAGAGAGAGAGAGAGAGAGAGAGAGAGAGAGAGAGAGAGAGAGAGTCGTTCTTTTTATTTATTTATACTTAAACTTTTCCTTTTCTCTTCCTTTACTGTTATTGCAACACTCTATGAGGTTCAATGCCCACTTGGCGCCTTTAGGTTCCAATTTCACTCTCTCCCTCCCTTACTTTGCACCTGTTTTTTCTTCTCTTGGATGATGTTTTGCCGAATACGAAAAATATTAAACGATTATTGCAGAAAAAAAGAAAAAAATGGAAATGAGACGCGGATCAGTGAGTCATGTAAGGAAAACGCAAAGGAAAATACTTACAAGTCACATTGCACATATAGCAAAAGAAATAACACTGAAATTATAAGGAAAAAAAATGGAGCATGAATTGGTAGTTTTGAGATCTGCACAAAATAAGGGGACGATCAAATATTAAGGAAATGAATCTTGAGTATAAAACGACAACATGGTATTGCTACTGATAGATTTAGATGGGAATGTAATCGAAAATCATAACTTTAGAAATCTATATTAAGGCAAAGTAAGTCAAAGGAAAGAAATAATAGCTAATACCAGAGAGAGAGAGAGAGAGAGAGAGAGAGAGAGAGAGAGAGAGAGAGAGAGAGAGAGAGTTAATGTACTTGACTGAACGGGAATGGAACAGTATTTTGTCTTTCGAAGAATCAAGAAGGACTTAAGGGAAAAGAAATTATGAACGTTGGCGAATTCAGAGGAATAAGAGTGGAGTGGGATTTGAATTAGACGTTGATAAGGTGCAAGTTAGACATTGATGAGGTAAGTATAATCCCGGATAAAGTGAGTGCAACTTACCTGGAGAGAAAAGAGGCTCGATAATGATAGATTTGCGATAAAGGACCGGCCCAGATGATCCCTTGCCGTTCTCCTTCTGGTTATTAGATCAAAGTAGAAAGACGGTGTGTATGTAAGTCCTCTCTCTCTCTCTTTTCTCCACGCCACCGCCTTTTAATTCGTGTGTGCTTCTGCGAGGAATACAATGCGGGGGTGAAACAAGCCAAGAGAGAGACATGAACGGAAGCAACTGTGTATGGAGGAAGGGGAATGGAGTAAAAATGGAAAACGAAAAGTGAGAGAAGAGTAGAGGGAATAAGACAAAGAGAAAGGCGATATAGAAGTCTTAAAAGAATCCAAGTGCAGTAGGGAGCAGACAGGGATTTGTAACTCTACTAATTACCATGAAATGTGGACACTAATGGCGTTCTCTTAAATACCTCTCAGACACGTGTGGTATTCCTACTTTTTGGCAAGGTTTAAAAGTCCTCTCTGTCCGTCTTTCCTTAACCACTAGTCCTCTCTTATTCCCTCAATCTTTCCCCACTGCTCTTATCGTTCCCTCAGCCTCTTCCAGGGAAAATTTCGGACCCCAAGGAAAACAAACTCGATTCACTTCAGTCCATTTCATATTTTTTTTTCTTACTTCCATACTTTCAAATCACTTATTCTGGAAATACTTCTTTTTCATAAACTTTCCTCTTCTCACTTGCCGTCACTCGTCATTCGCTATGCCTCTCGCCTTCTATATTTCGTAGGCTTTGTTTTCCTTCACTTCTCGCATTCCAGTCTCCTTCATTGTGCCTTTCCTTAAATTCCTCTTTCTTGACTTTCTACACTCAATTCCTCGCACCTGATCAATATTTCTCTTTCATCGTATCGCGCTTATCTTTTCATCACATATTGTCAACTTTTCTGTTCCCTTAAGCTACCACTCTGTTCTTTCACTAACGTCCTGCTAATTTCTCTCATTTTATGCTTCTTTTTCCTTCCCTAGCCTTCAAATATAGTACTGTTCTCTCTGCGCTACGCTTCTCATTACTTTACATATACCCAAGTCTTCTCTTTCTTAATTAAGCCACCATCCATTTTTTTCCAGCAACTTTCTGCCAATTTCCCGCAATCTTATCTCCTTTTTCTTTCCTGGCATTCGAGTATACTCCCGTTTTCTTTATACCATCTTTCCATAATTTTACCTCCACCGTCTCCCAGATTTCCTTCCCTCTCTTGTCTGGCTCCCGTTCACCTGCACAGCCCCTTATCCTGTAACACTCCGAGTCTCCCTCCTCCCCCGTGATCGCTTCCTGGCCGTCAGATGGTCCTTAATCGCTTCTAATACCTTTATGATTCCCTCTCCCTGTCTCCCCGGGATCGCCTTTGAGTCACCCCGCTAAGACTGTGACCTACGTATGTGTGCTGAGGATTGCTGAGATTCATTCCTTGACTACATAACCATCAAGTCTCTCTCTCTCTTTCTCTCTCTCTCTCTCTCTCTGGTTCAAACTGAAAATCTGCATATAAAATTGGAAAAAATGTATTTCACACTGATTTTTATTAGAAAAAAAACACTAAAAAGTGACTAATTCACATACCAAAATAAGAAAAAGAAGAAAGGAAGGAAAGAGAAAAACGAAAGAGAGAAAAGATCGAAGACAGAAAGGAAGGAAGGAATGAAGGAGAAATAAAAGAAAAAGAAAGAAACGACAAGAAGAAAGAGAAGTGTTTATCACTAGTATCTGATAAATCTAGAACAAGTGAAATGAGGAATCTGAAGGAAAGAGTCGTGAAGAAAGAGAAATATATAGATATAAACAGATCGACAGCCAAATAGACAGACAGGCAGGGAGACAGAGAGATAGGCACCAAGGGGGAATGGAGAATGTAAAGCCAAAAAAAAAAAAAAAAAAAAAAAATGTTGCGACAAAAAGGCAAAGTGAAAAGGAGGGGACACAAAATACGAAGATGAATAAAAAAAGAAACGAAGCATAAAGAAAAAGAGCAAAGGAGAGAAAAATAAACACAGCAAAGCCCACGAGATGAAATGAAACGAGGCGAGGAGGGATGAACAGAACAGAGAGACGGACGAGGAGAGAAAACATGAGGGGTAGATAAAAGGAGAGGGAAGGAGAGGATAGAAGACGGAGGGATAGGAAAAGACGGGATGAAAAAGATCGTGATGGAAGGAACATCGAAAGCAAATAAATGGCTGAGTTTTAAGAGATCTGTAGCTCTCCCAACCTGTCCTAATGGGAGAGAGAGAGAGAGAGAGAGAGAGAGAGAGAGAGAGAGAGAGAGAGAGAGAAAGTGACATTTTTGGTAACGAAAATAAATTATCCCTGAATTCGTTGCTTGAAAACAAATAAAAAGCAAATAGGGGAAACAGATGGCTTGTGGAATGAATATTTTAAAGACACAGGGGAATACATCAAAAGCACACTCGACTGCACAGAGAAATATTTATATACATGTGGTCATCAGTTTATGGTGATGCATTGTCTAGTTTCTTTCGTTGCATCAAGTTTTCCATAATTTACTGCCACTCAGGCCCTCCATCTCCCCCCCGGACGTGCCAATCTTCCGTGACATTTGCAGCCGTGACTGTAGTATTTCACCTCGCACTCATTGCCCAATACAACCAACAACCCAATATCGATGTCGTCTCCAAATTGGTTTATGTCACTTCACTTCGGAATCCATGTCAGTGATGCGCGTTGATGACACAAGGAAGGCCTGAGCAATAAGGTCAATAGTCCATACCGATCCGTGCAGCATAGATTAATGGTTCTACATATGTTGAAACCCGCCAATATGTATTTCAGTGTGAATGTCCTGAAGTGGCAACCCCCTTTTAAGTTGTCAAAAATTATGTACGATGTATGGTGTTCCCGTATGCTTGTATGCGTGTAACATTCATTATACAAGAGATGAATATTGTGCACAGCGCGATAAATATTCAATTTCGAATTTTGCTGTTGACACTTTGGTTGATTGAATTTGTTGATCTATTATGCATCATTGTTATTGTTGTTGTTTATTATTATTGTTGTTGTTGTTGTTTATTATTATTGTTGTTGTTGTTGTTTATTATTATCATTGTTGTTGTTGTTGTTACTATAATCATCAAAATCATCATTGCTATCATTATCATTAGCCGCACCAGCAGCACCAGCAGCACCAGCAGCAGCACCAGCAACAGCAACAGCAACAGCAGCCGTAGTAGTAGTAGTAGTAGTAGTAGTAGTAGTAGTAGCAGCAATAGCAATCGTAGCAGTAGCATCATCGAATCAGCAATAAAAAGACTGAAGCACACTACACCACACCACACACTCACCACTCACATCCCATATCGCATGCACAACACCACACTGAATCAAACCCTAACCACACGGCCACCAACACACACAACACTGCACCGCACCACTCACGCCACAACACCCCACTGCCCCACACTGTGCACTCATGCATTCCACACAGCTTTGCCACACAACCTACGCTCATTCAACTTTAAGAGTTCCGGATCACATTACACACAGTGGCCACACACTGCCACGCACGTCACACATCATAGCCAAAACAAGTTACGCGTCACAGCAGCCACTGTAACCGAAGTTCAGTAAGTGTCTAACTCTGAAATTATAAAAGAAATTCTCTCTCTCTCTCTCTCTCTCTCTCTCTCTCTCTCTCTCTCTCTCTCTCTCTCTCTCTCTCTCTCTCTCTCTCTCTCTCTCTCTCTCTCTCTCTCTCTCTCTCTCTCTCTCTCTCTCTCTCTCTCTCTCTCTCTCTCTCTCTCTCTCTCTCTCTCTCTCTCTCTCTCTCTCTCTCTCTCTCTCTCTCTCTCTCTCTCTCTCTCTCTCTCTCTCTCTCTCTCTCTCTCTCTCTCTCTCTCTCTCTCTCTCTCTCTCTCTCTCTCTCTCTCTCTCTCTCTCTCTCTCTCTCTCTCTCTCTCTCTCTCTCTCTCTCTCTCTCTCTCTCTCTCTCTCTCTCTCTCTCTCTCTCTCTCGTACACGTTTCCCTACTTTCTGTTATTGTAAAGTGGAAAGAGATGTATGACAAAAAGAAAAGAAAGAAAGAGAAAATGCAGACATATAATGAGCAGGATAGGGAATGGTGCAGCGGACAATTAAGAACTTGTGATTATGTAATTGCACTGAACTTCACCTTAGCTCAGAGTCACGTATCGGAACAAAAGTCTTCCTCTGAAAAGTTAGATCATAAGTAGCCGACAGGAACACCAGGAGAGAGCGAGAGAGAGAGAGAGAGAGAGAGAGAGAGAGAGAGAGAGAGAGAGAGAGAGAGAGAGAGAGAGAGAGAGAGAGAGAGAGAGAGAGAGAGAGAGAGAGAGAGAGAGAGAGAGAGAGAGAGAGAGAGAGAGGCAAGCTGTGACATTAAGAGAAGTCTAAATATATTCAATTATTCCATCTATTTCCAGTGAAGTAGAAGGTAAACTTAATATAGATATGATGTTTAATCAAAATGTGAACGGTAAAAGAGAAAGACGGAGAAGAATGAACAAATTAGAGAGAAAAAAAATGTAAAGGAAAAATATGAAGGGAAAACAGGACAAGGGGAAAGGTAACAAAAAAATTAAACAATAAATCAAATAACACAGTCATAAGAGAATTCTTTTCCGTCTCTCTTTAAAGAACAGCAATTCTGTGACTGAGTGACGAAAATACTTCAATGACTTTAGAATATTTCATTACTTTAATGAAAGGAAAGTGGAGGAAAGGAAGTGAAATTAATTCTACATGGAGCAAGATTTTCTCCTTTTTCTTATAACATTTAGCGTGTGATCTTTAATGTAGTGAAGGCAAATGTTTACCTACAGACGTCTTATTTAAGAGTAATGAGAAGCTTTGTGATGCACGTTATCCTTGTCCATCTACGTGTATCAACATATTTAAATTTACGTGTTATCTTGATATTGAGCAGTTACAGATAAATAAACAAACTTATCAAATACACACACACACGTCACTCAATCACTCTCACTCTCTCTCTCTCTCTCTCTCTCTCTCTCTCTCTCTCTCTCTCTCTCTCTCTCTCTCTCTCTCTCTAAGCAATAATGGATATACTAGCACGACGAGTCAACGAAACGCTAATTACTCTCCTCACCACCTCAGTCACTTTCCCGCTAGTGCCTTTCCATTCACTTCACTAAATTTTGTTGTATATTGTCTAGTAATCCACTTATCTATTTTCCCTCTCCGATCTCTACTAACAGTGGGTGATGAATGGGTACAAAAACCGCCTGGCTGACGAAAAATAGGATCACGATCAAAATAGATGAGAGAGAGAGAGAGAGAGAGAGAGAGAGAGAGAGAGAGAGAGAGAGAGAGAGAGAGAGAGAGAGAGAGAGAGAGAGACATGGTAGAGGAAATGTAAGGTGATACAGGGAACAGGGAGCTAACCAGGTCAGAAAAAAAAAAATGAATTGGAGGGTAGATAAAGAGAACAGGAGGACAGGAAGACGAATCAGGCCAAGAACCGACATGGGGAACAGAGAGAGAGAGAGAGAGAGAGAGAGAGAGAGAGAGAGAGAGAGAGAGAGAGAGAGAGAGAGAGGAAAAAAAAACACTGATAATATAACAAGATATAACAAAGAGAGGAGGAAACACACTGGATGAAGAAAAAAATGGGATTACAAGAATAGAGAAGACATGGAATAGGGTAAGTAGAACAAGAATCAACATAGGAAGAGATAAAATAGGAAAATGTTATAATGAGAATGGAGATGAAAGGAAAGACGAGACGAGAAGTAAAGAGAAGGGAAGTAAAAAAAAAAAGCAGGAGGATTCAGTGATGAGTGATAGAAGAGGCGGTAAAGGGACACGAGTGGCGGTGTGGTGTGGGGCAGGGTCTGACAAGGCAGGGACGGTGATTCTCTTAACGAAGGCAGGAGGAAAAGTATGAAAACAAGATAGGATGAAACAGAAGTCATTCAGCAGCCTTCCCTTGCTTTTCTTTTTACTTTTTTTTCCTTTTTTTACTGATATATTGTTGCCATTAACATATTTTTGTATAGACGAAACATGACTGAGTCGATAGAAAGAGAGGTGAAAAACTGTGGCATTTCTTTCTCTTATTTTTTTATTTATTAATTTACTTATTTTTCCAGCAGTGTCGTAGTCATTAATCTATTTTTGTATAGACGAAGCATGAAGGCGAGCTGGTACAACAAAAGGTACAGAATAATAGCTTCGGTCATGATACCCCCAGCTAATAATTAAAATGGACCATTAAAAATACGCACGTACGTACAGCGCGGTGCATATAAATGAAAGGGAAATAGAATAAATCTCCCAAACGCATTAGTTATTCATCATTGCTGGTGTTATTGCTGCTTCTAGTGGTGAATACGGTAGTGGTGGTGGTGGTGGTTGTGGTGGTGGTGGTGGTGGTGGTGATTCACAGATAAAAAGCAATAGTAAAAGCATTAACAAAACATAGAGAAAAGAATAAATACCAAGTAAACTTTCACAACACAAATACACTGTTCTTGCGCCATATTCCCTCTCCCTCTCTCCCTTTTCCTCTCCTTCTCTCTCTCTCTCTCAAAGACTCACGCGCCTTCAAGTATTAGCATACAGACAGCAGACAGGAACAGCAGCTAACGTGGCCACAAGGGGAAGATACGCTTAAAGGAGTGGCGCCTTGGCTGCTCCACGTATTCTCACGACGCAGACGATGTACCAACCACGCCCCAGGCAAAGCATCGCGCGCGGTACCAACATTTGCACGACATTCAGCGAAGTATCACAACCTCCCCGATATTTCTCCCGTGTTATTCATGTTGTGCTACTAAAACAAAATAAAAAAAATATATATTCATGTAAAAACTATATTAAATGCACGCAGCTGTTCTGTAGTCCGCTATTTATGTGTATTTTTAGTTTTGTTCAGGTGTTTTTTTAGGTGAATGTTTGTTTTTTTTATTTATACTTCTATTTTAAGTGCTTCTGTGTCGCTTGTTACCGCATGTATTGTCAACAAACTGCTGCTCAGGTTAACGGCAATCACTTAACATTAAATATAGTTATGGTGGTAGTATTAGTGGTAGTAATAGTAGTAGTAGTAGTAGTAATAGTAGTAGTAGTAGTAGTAGTATGTAGTAAAGGTAATACAGAAGTACAAAGAAAAAGTTCGCTATCAACACTCGCATTAAACAGCTTTCTATTTTTAGACAAAACTCTTAACAATTGGATGCGTCAGTTGGAAAAAGAAAAAAGAAAAAAGAAAAAAGTTATATGCAGAAAATGACATTGTTATCACACGGGAATGACAAATACATGAGAGAGAGCGATTAAACAAAAAATGCTCTGGGACACGCACACTAACGTCCAGCGGCACAAAACTTTAGCAACATCGAGGATAAAAACTTGTCACAACATAACCTGCGGCCATTGGAACACGCCACATAACACTTCAGTACATCTTGGCAATTACTTCACTACATCTTGACTATTACTTCTTTTCTTTCTTTTTTTTTTATTTCGTTTTCTCTTTTTTTCAGCTTCCTCTTCCTTGTATTTTTTTCATTTTCTTCATTTTCTTTTCTTTTTCTTGCTTCGCCTTCCTTTCTTTCCTCGTCGATTCCTTCCCTTCATCTTTTTTTTTCCCCCCGTTTTTCTTCAATTTATCATAATAATCATCATCATCATCATCGTTGGTCATAATTTTCTTCTTCTTTTCCTCGTTGTCGTCAGTGCAGTCTGAATTGTCATCGTTGCTTTTACTAATATTGTTCTTGTTCTTATTCTTGTTCCGCCTCGCCTCCTCACACTCCTCCTATCCCTTCTTCCTCCACCATATTGTCCTCCTCCTCCTCCTCCTCCTCCTCCCATAACGAACATACACAAAACTCAGTATTCACGGGTAAAACATCCGCCGAACAACCCTTTACTGACATAGCCCTTGTTATATTCACTGATTTGACTTACTTAAATCTGACGGCCCTACATGTTTTTGTTGGGCTGGAGACTGACAATGGATCGGAACATTTCTATAATAACGGCAATAACAATGACGGCAGCGCACTTTAGCCCAGCCAATCGTTACTGTGAATAACTATTGGTGCATTGTGGAAACAGATACTAGAGTCACCTGCGTGTTATTTCAGAGCACTGCAACCATTGAACGCCACGTCTCCCTATCGCTACAAGTCACACCAACACACCACATAATCAGCATTTAAACGAGGAATGACTGTACTACTAGTATCTATCCTCCCTTCCCTTCCCCTCCACTACAAATATCGGCCTAATGCGACACACGTTTGCGCAGTTTATCATACTTCACGATTACGCTCAAAGAAAATGGGACTCTTCATCATGCCGCGGTACGGGAAGGGAGACTCAAAGAAAGCGGAAGAGGAAGTGAATATTTAACGTAAAAGGGGAATGTATAATATTGCCGGGTATTTACATAAAGTCCGAGGGAAGGAAGAGGGTGATCCGCAGCCCCGAGGAGTAAGCGTTATGAGCGGAAGGATGCACTGGGTAAGTTTTTATTCTTCTGCCTGTTTTGTGCTGAGGGGAAATGCGAAAAATGGAGAGAGAGAGAGAGAGAGAGAGAGAGAGAGAGAGAGAGAGAGAGAGAGAGAGAGAGAGAGAGAGACGCATTTGCATTTTAAGACAAAGAGATCAAGATTTAAAAATGGAGAAACGTGATCACTAGTTACTAACGAATGCACAAAACAAAAGCAATACAGGATGCACCAAATGAATGAGTTCCCCTCTTTGCTTCCATTACTGAGGAAGAGAACTTGGACTTTTAACAGAACACCAAACAAACTTCATGAATGCCGTTTTAGCAAAAGATGTTAAAATTTATAGTCGATATTTTTAACTGAAGGACAGTTCATGTAATATTAATGCAGGTGAGCAGGATGGTTAATTGTCACGGAGGAAACGGAAGCAGGTAGGCAGGTAAGCAAGGAAGGATAAACAGAACAAGAAAATGGGAGTATAGATGTGTAAAGAAATCGTGCAATGATAAATTTAAAAAGATTATTCGTGCCAACAAATATTGAGACTTTTCCTCAACGGGTGTGTGCGTGTGTGTGCGTGTGTGTGTGTGTGAGCGAGATAATACTCCGTCAGGAACAAGAGCACCAGAAAAACTTTAATTTCAGTTTTTTCTCTCCTTACCACCACCTTGACCTCCACCTCCCACCTAACCTTACTCCCCCCTCCCACTCCCTTTGACCCCCACCTCCCTAGTCACCACCTGTCCTCAGCTGACTTCCTCCACCCTTGTTTCCCTCGCCGCTGACCCTCATTTCGCCCTAACTTATTCACTCACCAAACTTGTCTTAATCGGGCCCACTTTTGTCACACCTGTCTGCGCGGCCCTCCCTGAAAGTCATCTCAGTTTGTGCCCCTTCATGAGCAACGTTATAATTAACTTTGTGCGCGCCTGTGCCTGGAGAAGAAGGAGCAGATGGAAAGGAAGAGAAGATAAATAAGAAGAATGAGAAGAAAGGAAAAAGTCAATTAGTATATGAAAAAATTACTCTCTCTCTCTCTCTCTCTCTCTCTCTGTGTGCGTGAAGGAGAGCCTATCGATACTCCTTTATTTTCTCTGACAACCTTGCCTTCGTCCTGTCAGTAAGAACAGACCAAAGTTTGTTATTGTTCGATTATTCTCTCGGCCACTGGGGAGCGCGGGGCGAGGCGTGCGTCAGGGTGGTGATCCCCCCCAGGAGGGAAAGATAGCTGTGTGTGTGTGTGTGTGTGTGTGTGTGTGAGAGAGAGAGAGAGAGAGAGAGAGAGAGAGAGAGAGAGAGGGGGGAGGGGGGGAGGAAGGGAGAAATGAAACAGAGACAGGCAAACAAACAGAGATAGAGAGAAATCGCTGCCTGAGAGATGAAATTTGCAGAAATGTTACAGTTCAGATGCAGTGTGAGGCTGTTCCTTCATGACACCTACTCCACCACTCTCTCTCTCTCTCTCTCTCTCTCTCTCTCTCTCTCTCTCTCTCTCTCTCTCTCTCTTCCGGCAGTGTAAATATTTGCCCTCGCGAGAACAAATCCCAAACTGTAGCACTCTGCCGCACAAACTTCATTCCAAGGAAAAGCACACCGACTCCTGCCTACCTTTCGTCGCCTCCTCGTCAGCGGTCCGCGGGGAAATGCCTCGACGATATGCGACGCCTGGCAAATATTGTTTTTCTACGTACCGCATAGCACGGGCACAGAGCTGGCGGGGCAATATAATGCGACTCGATTCCAATCTCGGGTCTTTACGAATTTTGAAGCCGAGAGAGAGAGAGAGAGAGAGAGAGAGAGAGAGAGAGAGAGAGAGAGAGAGAGAGAGAGAGTGTTTGATCTACATATTGTGCAGCCGGGTCTCGCCACACATGATGGGTAAAATCAACGTTTTTCAATACTGCAAAGTTATTTTAGCGCCGGCAAATCCTCAATTCCCATTTTTAGCAAAGGATCACCGCCACCTCCCTGCCACATCCGCCACAGATGTTAAAGCTTAAATTTCACCAAAATATATGAGTATTAGTTATTTTCCAAAACACAAACTGGCCGTCCCGAGTTCCCCTGACGGTCCAAAAATAGCGAGGGGTGTGCGGCAGAGGCGAGGCGGGTGGACACAGCGTGCGGGGACGTGTTGGGGGAGAGGCGGGTGAGAGGGGCGGTATTACGACTGTCAGGGAGGAAACCAGGCCAATTTAAGCGTCTAGTGGGTGAGAATACTTTATATGTTGACTCGTGCAGATGAACTAGAATATTCACATTATTGTTGTGCGTGTGTGTGTGTGTGTGTGTGTACTAAAAGTGTATGACCAACTTCTATTTATTCCCAGTAGCTCGTTTATCTTTTCTATACTTTTTTTTTTTCATTTCATATCTCTCTCTCTCTATCTATCTATCTATCTATCTCTCTATCTCTCTATCTCTCTATCTCTCTCTCTCTCTATTCTTCCTTTCCTATTCCATTCTCCTCCCCCATCCCCCTTCTACCTATACGTCAACGAATCTTTTTTCCCCTCTACAGCCACGGCGACTCACCCAACCAGCACTGCCGCCACCACCACCACCCCCAGCCATGCAGCACACAGGACTAGTGGTTAAAGCGAGGCAAGGTGTCTTAATACAAGCAAAGGACCGCTCCACGCACATCTCATGAGGACAGGATGTAATTTTGTGAGGCGTAAAAGTTTCCTCACTCGAATATAAAACAAGAAATAATTATAAAGAGAGGGAGGACTCCTGGTTTCAAAGTGACGTAGTTTTTTCTTTAATAATAAATAAAGAACACCGGAGGGGCTCTTCCATTTTACAAACCTACTGGTCGTCCCTCGCTGCTCACAATGTTTCACTTCACTTCACAAGAGTAGTGCTGCAAGGTGCTCCTCACCACACCAGGAGGGCTCGTACTTCACACATCTGAGCCTCACCTACGCTAATTTAGATTCCCTGAGTCGTGAAGCGAGCAATGTAGTATCTTACTCTCCGCGCCACACCTCACCATGAGTCTGGAGGGCTCGCTGCACGCCCTGCCAGAGCTGAGCGGCGCGAAGGTGACGGCCAGAGTGAGCGTTGCTACACTGGGCTGTAAAGACGATGCTCAGGATACTCAAGAACTCATAGAGGCGAGACCTGGGATACGATATTCGCGTCCTGACGTCACCGACACCCGCACAACATGTCTGCGCTTGCTGGAGGACACGCGGGACTTGGAGGAGGCGGATTTCTCCTTTGGGTTCTTCTCGGGATCTCCTGACCTGGCACGCCCCGCAGATGACTTCCTCATTGCTGACAAACTCAGCACCTCTCGCAGCTTATCGCCAGCTGAAGGTGTGGTAGAGCAGGAATCGACGCCCATCAGGAGGGAGGAACCACTGTGTTTGGTAAGCGGCGCACACACACACACACACACACACACACACACACACAATCCTCTTAACAAAAGTTTTAATTTGTATTCAACGGCCTCGACGTTCAGCGCGCGCCAAGCTGGTCTTTGTTTGCCAACTTGCGGCTAAATGAGTCTCGTCAAAAACGGCCTAAGTTGTTTGAGTTACAGCACAACTTACTAATGCTCGGAATGTGTGTGTGTGTGTGTGTGTGTGTGTATGCTTGCGTGAGAGTGTGTGTGTGTGTGTGTGTGTGTGTGTTGCCTGTTGGAGGGCTTAATCCCCAGCACAAGTGTGTATACGAGCAGGTCGCATCTGGATCGCGGAGGCTCAGCAGGAGTCTTGAGGATCTGCCCACTGATATCCAGGAGCACATCCTCCGCTGCCAGTGTTCCTGCGACCACCTCGGCTACGGCAACTTCTCGGTGAGTCTTGCACTATAATTCCCTCCCACCTTTACTCCCTTTGACCCCTTTACTTCTCCTCTCAGGCTTTCTCTCCTGTGGTTCATTCGACTCCTATTTCCTCTCCCGCACCCTCTAGATTTATTATTAGTTGACCTCATTCATGGTTTTAGTTTGTTCTGTAAGTCTGCACTGCTCATCGTTGTTAATTTTAGTAATATTTCTAATCTTTTAACCTGCTCTAGTTTCCTGTTCTTTTAATCCACCCAAATTTCCTGTCAGAAAATCGTAACTTTTCCTCGGATATCTGTTTTTTCTCCTTCCCATTCATTATAGTTTTTTTTTTTTTTTTTTAACAGTAGTCGGTTCTCTACCTCTTCTTCCTCATCCTTCTCGAAACAGTAGCCTTCCTCTTCCATCTTCACTCGTCAAGAGGAAAATAAAATCCCTAGTTTACTCTGTAACTCCCAAAACCAACACCGAATCCCGCGACTCGAGAGTTTAAAAGTGGAATTAGGTCTGTCGGGAAGTTTGTGAAGCCCGTTTATCTTCCCGCCCGTCCCAGAGCTCGCTGCTTCTTCCACCAGCTGTGTTCCTCCAGCTGTCTGTTCCAGCAACGATCTGTTCCACTGAACGTCTGTTCCATCGTATAATATCCATTACAGTGATTGCACGCTGCAGCAGAAGTCCATGCACCGAACTGCTTTCATCCTCTTTTTAACTATTATAAAACTCAATTTTCAAAGTTATTTCCTGTAAAGTATAACTGTTATACTTCATATCGTGAAAAGTCTCATCTCCTTCCGTTATCACCTGTCACTTCCACCAAGCGTCTGTCCTGCCGCTCCCCACTTTTTATCTTCAACGACAGGAGAAGATTCGTCAATCGTTTCCACATATGTCTGTCTGACTTGCCAAGTGAGGCACGAATACTCGTATTTTCCCTTCATCCCCTCAATCTCCCTTCCTGTCTCCGTCTTTCTCTCCATTCCAAGCAGCGCCATAAACACTAGCTACTGCTTCTCCTTCTCCTCCACCTCCACCGTAATTACCTCCTCCTTCTCTTCCTCCTCCCCCTCCTTCTCCTTCTTCCCCCTCCCCTCCTCCTCCTCCTCCTCCTCCTCCTCCTCCATCCCTCTCCGGCAGCCGCACCGTCACCGCTAGACAATACCTCTAATCCAGGCTTTGTGTTGCATGTCGGCCGTGCTTTCGTTAGTCCGCGGGGAGGGAAGACAAGAACAGTGCTTGTCTTGGACAAGAAGGAGGGGACGAGGAGGACGAGTGGGAAGAAGATAGGAAGGAGAAGGAGAAGGATCAGAAGGAGAGCGAGGACGACGACAAACAGGATCAGTACGTAATAAACAATATCGTAACTCATTTTATCGTCGTGCAACATACAAGGCAACCGCTGCGTTACTCATATTTTTATATAAAGTGTTGAAGTTTTCTCGTCAAAAGGTAAATCTGAAAACCGTTTAGTAACCAAAATAGGGAGTGTAAAGAGGACGAGAAGAGGTGAATAAGGTAGCAGCAGCAGGGAAGGAAGGGAAGAACAAAGAAAATCAAGCTAAAGAGTACCCAAAGAAAACGAAAAGAAAAGGTAGGTGTTAGCGGGAACTGACAGAATAAGAAAACTGTTTATTCCGAGAGTCAAGTAGTCAATTAGTCTACCACTCAGACCTCTCACTTCCCTTCTCCCTCTTCCCCTTTCTCTCACCACTTCCTCTCTTCCTGTACTCTTCCTCTCCTCTGTGCAACAATCACGGGGAGAGGTCAATCCATTACAGTGTTCATTCATCATGTAGTCTGTGAAAGAGGGAAAGATAGAGTGGAAGAGGAGGGAACAGGTGAATAAGGGTCAGGAAAGGGATGGATTCAGCAAGAAGGAAAAAAAAATCCAGTAAGGAATGAAGGATGGAGGGAATTAGCGAGGGAGGGAGGGAGGAAGAAAAAGGTAAAAGCAGAGTGAGCAAGGAGGAAAAGAAATAAGTTTGGGGGTGGATTAAAAAAGAGATAGGAAAGAAGGGAGAGTGCTGATGTGAAAAGATTAATTGTTATCTGTCATAGCGAAGAGAATGAAAGAGAGAAATGAAACAACGGACAGAAGAGAGAAAAAAAGACTGAGTTTCTGAATGTGAGCGTTCAACAACAAGTGGAATTCTTTTCTCCCATACTTAATTCCTTATTCCCCAAGCTGGCAGTGATGTATTCTGGGTGGGAAACAACTCGAAACAACCTGTACGAGCAGGTGTCTCGCTCACCTGACGAGTCCATTACCTGGGAATGAGCTTGAAGCGGAGGAAGTAAAGAGACGTGGAAGGGAGAAGAATGGGAAAGGGGAGAGGAAAGAGCTGGTAATGCGGGAAGGGCTAAGAAACGTTTGTTGATTTTCACAGTGGCCACGAAGTCAGTTTTTTCTTTTCCTCTTTTTTTGTTTGTAATTGTTTGTGTTGGTCTTGTTCTCTCTCTCTCTCTCTCTCTCTCTCTCTCTCTCTCTCTCTCTCTCTCTCTCTCTCTCTCTCTCTCTCTCTCTCTCTCTCTCTCTCTCTGCAATGGATTTTTTGGGACTCATTACACGCACCAACGGATCCTCTGGCCCTCCATCACCGTACAACTTCGGCACCAATTTCACTCGCGTTAAGGGCTTCACGTTCGCCCCCCACCCCCTAACTATCACACTCCCTTCGCCTTCCCCACCCTCAAACTTTTAATGTCCATCTCCACGTTTTCCTTATCCTCCTTTTCTTCCCTAAACTCTTTTGTGAAGCGTAAATTTAAGAGCATTTTGACCTGCGCGTGTGTGTGTGTGTGGATATGTGTACTTGAGTAAGTGGGTGGGTGTGGGTGAGTGTTGGCCTCTCTCTCTCTCGCTTTATCCCTCTCTCTCTCTCTATCCATTTGTATTATTTGTATATAACCTCCTCGCTCTTCTCTGTTTCCGTCTGTCCGCCGCGGGGAGCGAGAGACAGGCATATAAACTGACGGGAGAGTTCGCACGCACAAAGTCAATATTGCATACACAGCAGCGTCAGATGGAGCAATACTGGACTTTGAGGCTGTTGGAGAGACCATGCCTGTGACAGTATGTGGTCCATGTGGCTCACTCTGTAATACCGGGAGAAGCAAGCAGAATGAATTGCGAACTGCTGTTGATTCATGACGGGAGGACTTGCGGTGGTGAAGAAACGAGGGGGGAGGAACAGAAAAGACCTGACAGTTGCGGGAAGGGTTAAGATTCACGATGTCCGGAAAGTGTGGTGAGGATGGAATATTCGAGGTGTGTGCATGCTGATGGCAGTAATGAATTATGGATAAAAATAAAGATGTACAGATAGAGAAACTTTGCATTAAGAGGAAAGGATTACGGAGAATGAGTGGATGGGGAAATATTAAAAGCTTTGACAGTGTAATGTAGACGGTGATGAAACAGTGGGGAGTCTTGCTGAAAGAACAACTCGAAAAACCATTAGCCTCATGATGTGTAAATACTTCCTGTGTGGTGAAGCGTTTAATTGGGTTATCTGTTTTTCCCATTGCTGGAATTCATTGATGTTTGAGATAGGTTAATTCTGTTTTGCATACATAGTACATGCATGCATTAATACATACATATATACATACATACATGCATAAATACATACATAAGTGCATACATACACACATACATTCATACATACATATATACAAAGAGACAGACAGTCAGATGGATGTTTGTGTAGCAACATATCGCCACCCCTTTCCTCCCCCTCCCCTTCTGTGCCTATATTTTGTAAATTTACACCATAGTCACACAGATAACACAAATATGTAATATACGAATATTTCACATTACGTCACACACACACACACACACACACACACACACAACAACAACAATCAAATAATCTTTTCTTCTTTGTTTAGTCTCTTTTCCATACAAAGAGTAACTGGTATTATTTCTTTGATCACTAAATTAATTTCTGACTTTTGCATTTCTTTCAACTTTCCGGCAACTGATTGTTCGGCGCATCCTCAGAAGAAGGGCGTGTCCAGACTGACCAACGGCTGCTCGGGGCGGCACGGGAAGGCGAGCACCGGAGGCAAACACGACCAAGATTGCAGGGCCGGCAAGCGTAAAGGTGAGAGAGAGAGAGAGAGAGAGAGAGAGAGAGAGAGAGAGAGAGAGAGAGAGAGAGAGAGAGAGAGAGAGAATTACATCATAATCGTCAGTATTCGCCACATCAGACACCCTCTTGCAGACAGGCAAAAGATCCTTCTGCCAGCACAAGCCCTTCCTGAAGCCATGCAAGGAATCATTAATTAATCCTCCCCCAACTAATTGCTCAAGTATTCTTTTCGCTATAATAGACTCTAGCATTTTGCCAATAACTGATACCATACTGATAGGACGGTTATTTGACATTTCACTTCTCTCTCCCCTTTCTGAAAAATAAGAACCACATTAACCTGTTCCCACAAATTAAACGCTACCCGAAGCTATTGAGTATTTTCAGCAATATACATCAACTACTCCCTGACACTCTTCACAACGGGAGGAACGCTTCGATCTCGTGTCCGATCACGTCCTCGCCCACTGGTTCTCTTAAGTTATCTATCTTTTCATCTATCACTCTTAGTTATGCAGATATTTTTTGTTCTTTTTCCCTTCTACTTCAGGGTGACTTGTGAACATCTGAGTAAAAACAAGTAGAAGGTAACAGTTTAACCTCTCATGCCCTCAATTATCTGACTATCTTTCTTTAAGGGGCAAATACTGAAAGAAGCCCTATTAATCACACTTAGAGACAGATAGATAGATAGATAAATAGATAGATAGACTGATAGATAGACAGATCCAACATTCCATCACAGTTTTTCTTCTTTTTACTCCCCACTCTTCCAGTACCACAAGAGCTGTGTCATTTGTCCCCAGCAACAATTTCACCACACAATCAAGCCCCACGTAAAAGAACACAGCAAATGATTTCACAAATGGCACCTCTTCCAGTTATCTGCTTCCCCTTTACTCTGAATTCTGAGGAACACAACGGTTTGGTAATGGAGGAGGTGCAGCATTTGGAAATCAGGAAGAGAGAGAGCCAGGGAGTCAAGAGGGAAGGGACTGTTAGAAATGGGAACAGTGGCGAGGTGGGGGAGGCAATGTCTTTAGCATAATGAGAAGAAACGTTAACTTTGGAAAGACTGTGAATACGACCTGAAAAGACACGAGTTAGGAAGGTAATGAGTAAGGTGGATGAGTGAGGAAGGGGCGAGTGAGTAGTTCAGGACTGTCTCTGGAAGGTAACCGGAGCTACAATTAGGATAGGTTTTTCGTTCCCTATTTCATCGACAACTTCCCATCGACAGACAAGTTCCCATTACAACTGGATATACTCAGAGAGAGAGAGAGAGAGAGAGAGAGAGAGAGAGAGAGAGAGAGAGAGAGAGAGAGAGAGAGAGAGAGAGAGAGAGAGAGAGAGAGAGAGAGAGAGAGGTTAAAAGTAGTATAAAGGAAACTTTTGCATGAGCGTCCGAGAGCAACTGTAAGCGAGCCTGAAAAGTCTACGGCCGATGTTTGCCTCGTTCCTCTGCCTGGAGTTAAAAGTACGAGTCTGGTAGAGTGCATAGAGGTGAACCGATGACTATTGATGAACCGACGACTATTGATTAAAACTACTACTGCTGCTGCTGTTGTCGTTGTTAATGCTCGTGTTGCTGTTGTACTGGTAACTGGTACATCCATTATTATTAAACAACGACAACAGCAACAACAACAACAAGAGTATCAAGAAAACTCAGAACTAAAGCTGCCATCCCTCCAGACTCTCCGGTTTGTTTTAGGGTACGGCAATGTGGGTGTTTTTTTCTTTACTTATTTTATCGGTTTTATTTATTTACCATTTTATACGGGGACAGTTTCAATATATTAGTTCTGGCCACACATGTTGCCAACAGTCGCAGGTTAGTGTCTGTACAAGCGTCACTTGAACACTCATGCTGCACCACGACTGTCTGAAGGTGTGACATTTCAAGCCTGCAAGAATTATAAGGGTACAGGTCTGCTACCTGAGCCTAGAATGAAATCTACAAATATTGAAGCTTCAAAGGCAAATGAATTAATAAATAGATAAATAAAGTAAAACAGAAAGAATATAAGAGCTATTGTAGAAAATATGTAAAGAATTAAACTAGCTTGGAAAACAAAAAAATATAGTTTGGTATAATCTCTTAAAGTATTCTCCAAACGAACACCAAGAACTTCGTAGGAGACATATAATAAGCTGCGTAAACATCAAATTTGCGGAGAAAATTTAGTTACCGCAGAGGTTATTGTTAAAATGTACATTCTTAAAGTGAAGTATGTTGTTCAAGCCTTGAAAAGTCATATAATTACGTGTCTCATAAAGATACGAGTACATGCTACAAAGACTCAGACTGTGTTGAAGGTCTTGTTGCATCGTGGAATATTTTCGCCCAGTGGAAAAAGCAGAGTCTCCTATCGAAAGTTTATCACACTGGCGAGGGTCTGACAGCGGCGGCCAAACAATCTGTCAGGTTTTAAGAGAAGCTACGTCCCTGCTGCCGAGGAGACACGAGCCTTGATTGGCAATAAAAGCTTCGTCGGGAGAAGGACAAAGTTTACAATTGAGTTGCGATGATGACTCACTCACGAGTACATCTTCCCACACTCCTTCATCCCTCCCTCCTCTCCCTCACTTCCTTTGACGCGTCTGGCATGTGGAGAGCCAAGGAAGGGGAACAGATATTGGCAAGGAGAGAAAAATTTGCCAGAATGAGAAGCGAGGACACAAGGACCTCTCTTGATGCTCCCTATTCTTTTCCTTTTCTTTTTTTCTCTTTTATTTATCTCTTTCTCTCTAGGAAAGGCAACAAGATACAGAAGACAAGGCGTCGAAAAGAATCAATAAAGAGTTGAGAAAGACAAAGAAAACAACTTGATATCGTATGAAAGCAAGACGGAACGAGGCTCAGTTCGGAGAAGTGAAAGGATACGTGTGGGTCGAGGAATGGGATAGAAAGTAAGTGCGAGAGAAAGAAAGCAAAGAAAAACAGTTTAGATGGAAGGGGAGAGGCGAAGGGACACGACATGCGGAGGGAATACACCGAAAGGAGAAAGGCAAAGAGCAAAAGTGATGCAAAGGAAGGAGAGAGAGAGAGAGAGAGAGAGAGAGAGAGAGAGAGAGAGAGAGAGAGAGAGAGAGAGAGAGAGAGAGAGAGAGAGAGAGAGAGAGATTGATTTGAAAAGTTCCCTTAAACGAAACTGAAACTAGATATGAAAATTTGTAATCTTCTCAAGCACCCGAAAAAAAAAATTATGTAAAAGAATCTGCCACAAGATCACAGGGAGGAACTAAGTCTTATGTCGAATACAAAAAAAAAAAAAAAAAAAAAACATATGAAGTGAAGTGACCTGGTGGTTGGAAAAATGACGTTCATGAAGACGGTGACGAGAAAGTGGACATGGAAAAGACAGAAGGGAAAGAAAAGAATGTAGAAAAGTGAGAGGAAAAGAAAACGAGGAAGAGGAGAAGGAAGAAGAGATGGAGGAAGAAAAAAAAACAACAAAGAAGAAAAGTCGAAATCGTGACGGAAAAAAAAGTTTACAAAGACGAAAGCGTCGACGAAGAAAGAAAGGGAAGGAGGAGTCGCGTGAGGAAAGAGGGAGAGGTGGAGGAGAAAGGTGAGCGCCAGGACTAAGGAAGAAAACATACGATAAAAAAAGAGGAGGCAAAGAGGAGGAGGAGGAGGAGGAGACAAGATCAAAATATTATGCAGATTCTTCTCATCAACAACCAGGGTGAAGAGCGGCAGGGAAAACACTAACTTTGAAGACAAAATGCTTTTACACACACACACACACACACACACACACACACACACACAATATCCATGAAATTATTATATGCACTACATATACAAGACTTTTCCTATACCTATAAAGTGATACCGTGGAGAGAGAGAGAGAGAGAGAGAGAGAGAGAGAGAGAGAGAGAGAGAGAGAGAGAGAGAGAGAGAGAGAATAATGTCCCCTTGTTTTCCTTTTCGCTCTACGCAAGTTTAAATTCCATGCAACAGGATTTAAAAGCTTTGTCATGATTTACTTTCCATGACAAGCAATGTTTTCGACTCTATGCATTGAAATTTTCCTCGTCAAGAGCAACAAAAAAAAAAAAAAACACAAAGAGGATAAAGCAACAGAATAACGTGTCTATATTGGTAGGTACCTAAACATATCGAAAGAGAAAACACTATTAAATTACATTATATTATTTCCTCTCTTCCCTTACCACAAAAAAAAAAAAGACAGGTTATAAAAATGAGAAAGTCCTTCATTCAGGTAAGTGATGAGGACATGAACCAATAGTGGACACGTGAGGAAGGAAGCGTGGAGGAAATATGGAAGAGCGGAGAGAAGCAGAGGGGGAGGAGAGAAACCATGAACAGACGGAGATATGTATGTAAACAATAATACGTCTGGATACAGGCTGTGGGATATTGTGATCAGTCTACCTGGCAGAGACAGAGAGACAGAGAGAGAGACAGAGAGAGAGACAGAGAGAGAGAGAGAGAGAGAGAGAGAGAGAGAGAGAGAGGAAAGCAGACATGCACACTGGTACCGACAGAGCAAATAGAGTACTGAAACAAAGAAGTAGAGATACAGAGTCACTGAGGCGTGTGTGTGTGTGTGTGTGTGTGTGTGTGTGTGTGTGTGTGTAGCTTACTGTCTTTTCCAGAGTGTGGGGTCGGGACGCGGACTCGAGCGTGGGTGTGCGTCGTGCTGGTGCTCGGAGCGGCGGCAGGCGTGGGTGTTGGAGTGCCGCTTGCTCTTCGCGTTGACCCCGGTGCCACCCACCACCAGCGCCTCGCCTCTGCCAGGACGCTGCTAAAGGACTCCCCGCTCTTCGATGGGTGTGTACTGACGGACTGCACTTTTGTTACGGCTTGAATTTCGGTCTGTTAGGATGGGTGTTGCCAGCTTGGGTTTGAAAATGAGGGTGGAAAGAGGGAGAGTAGGAAAAGACCTGTTGTTGGTAACCTAGGCAACCGGTCTTCAGTGGACATCAAAGGTGAGGTATGAAGGAGGTGAGATGTTCCACAGATTGAAAGTCAAATTAAACACTGCGAATGGTGCAAAGTTAAAATAAAGAAAGTTGGAGCAGGTATGATGACACCTCGCGGCGTGATCCGAGGGACAGCCTGACTTGGGACAATAAATTTTATGGTTCCCTCTCCAGGTGACTTAACAAAGGGATTTTTTTTTTTTGAGAATAATTTTGCTATTAAGTATTGCGTAAACGTTTAGAGGGTATGTAGTGCAAATCATAAAAGATATTGCAATACTTTACCCTAATATCGGAACCACATCGGCTTGCCTTCATAAAAGTCACCATACTCGTGTCTATTGATTTCTAAATACTAATTTCGTAAGTCGACAACTGGGTCTCTCTTTCCTCCCCATAAGTAACCCGACCAGATGTGTTTTTTTAATCCCAATATTTCTGACTGTTTAGGTGGAGCTTTCTTGGATTTTCTTTCTATCTCTTGTCTGTCTTCGTACTGCCAGGCTCTCACACCGTGTCAGAGTAAACGCTTGACTTGCACTTACTGATAACACTTATTCCACAATGATCATTCTCATCTAGTTATTCTCATAACTCTAAATTGTAAATGAAGTTAATCTTAGTAACGGTAAAACGAAATGTTATTAACTTTACTTAGTTCTCTGATTAAAAAGGCATTTTAAACTTCACTAATGAATTCCTGATGACCTCCTACTACAATTCCCTAGTCTACATTTCTATGATTAGGATAATTAGGAAAAGAAGAAGGACAACGAAGAAGACAGTGACGATGACAACATAAAAAACATAAGAAACATAAGAAAATAAGGGAAGCTGCAAGGAGCCATCAGGCCTACACGTAGTAGTCCCTGTATGAAGCATAGCTACCTACGTATTTTCACTTATTTCCATCCATAAATTTGTCTGTCTTTTAAAGCTTTCAAATGACAGTATTAACAACCTGATTACTGAGTCCATTACATTTATCTACCAATATTTGAGAGCCAATTCCTTCATTGTTTAAATCCCTTATTTCTTGTTCTATCCCGTTTACTGATTCTAAGAATTTTACTTACATAACCCCATATACCCTATAGCACTTAGACCTCTATCAGATCCCCTCTTAACCCATCCCTCTCTAAGGGATGTAAATTTAAAAGCTTCAATCTCGTTTCGTAAGGAATACTCCTCAACCCCTGTATCCTTTTAGTTATTCTTCTTTGTACTGCTTCTAACAGCCCTATATCCTTCCTGTAATATGGAGACCAGAACTGCACAGCATAATCTAAATGAGGCCTGACCGCACTTCACTAATGGCTTCACTGATAATGACCGCTATAGCAGTCACCGCAGCTACGATAATCACTCTGAGAGAACTAATATGAAGCGGGAAAAGAATGGCAGAGAACAAGACCGAGCTCAACACCCGTGCAGCCTCAACAGCAATAAAGTCTCGCGGGACGAGTGAAGGACAATATCAAAGCGGCGTCTCTCCATTTTTCCTGTCCTCCGTTCTTCCCTTCATCTCTGTGTTTTTCCTCGCGGCCAGTTCCCATTAGTTCTGACTCTCCTTGCCAGCTTCAATGTTATAATCGTAATCTTTTTTTCTTCAGGCAGATTCATATAACGGCGTACTCGTATTATAACTTGTTACTTTGAAGTGTATCTTTCATCATCTTGCACAGAAGCCTACATCCTCCTTTATACTTCAGCTTATCACAACCCTGCACCTTCTCTAACTTTTGTTATCTTCCTTCCTCCCCTTGACCCTTTCCTCCCTCCTCCCTCCAGACACAACGACCTCCCTTGGAACATACGCAAGTTCATGCACAACAAACTGCACAGTTTCAACTTCACAGCCGAGCTGAAGAAGCTTCGACCCTGGTCCAGATCCTCGTGGTCCCACACTGACCTGCCTCGCCTCCGAGAGGGTATGGTGGGGGCACAGGTGAGTTCGAGAGACGGAAGGAGGAAGGACAGAACTTCTAAAAGAACGTATTGGGTAATGACTGAAATTACTTTGTTAATGTTGTCTAATTTAAGCCTTAGTTGCCAGTGGGGGGGATACAACGATACACAGAGTTAACTGGACAGACGAGGAACGCGTTCACTTGACAATAAATCACTGCAAAGGGAGTATGAATAGTTTGATGACAATTACAAGGCAAGGCAGATAACGACTCACGTTTCCTTGACCGGCAGTTCTGGGTGAGCTACGTGCCGTGTGAGGCGCAGCGGCTGAACGCCGTGCAGCTCACTATAGAGCAGATTGACCTCATCAAGAGGCTCATCGAGCAGTACCCGGAGGACCTGCGCCTCGCCACCTCTGCCGACGGTAAGCTTGGCCAAACAAGAGCATACGTCACGTCTAGATCTACTGGCTTCATGCAGATTCCCCTTATTTTTTTGTTCTTATGCGCTTTAATAATCTTCCCAGAGGTGGAGGCGGCCTTCAAGGAGGGGCGCATCGCCAGCCTTATCGGGGTGGAGGGCGGCACGCCATTCAGAACTCCCTGGGCGTGCTGAGGGCGCTACGAGACCTCGGTGTGCGCTACCTCACCCTCACCCACACCTGCAGCACCCCATGGTGAGCGTCTCTTCCACACCTGTGCCATTAAGTGTAAAGCGTCTCTCTGAGGTTGTTGTGCTCATATAAGTGAAGTCCTTTGTCATACGATACATTCAATATCCACTCTATCCCACCAGCTGGGTGTCCACGTTACTTGTACAACAGTTAACCAATATTCTCGTTCCGTTTCACTGGCAAATTCCGAAACTCTGTGCCTGTTTTTGGTTTTCTTCCTTCCTACGACTTGAACTATTTCAGAACAGACACATCCGGAACCCAACTGGCCAACGGATTTTAAAACTCTTCTAATAATTAACGCTATGAGAGAAGCAAATTGAGCCGCCCTTTTTCGTCCCGCCCTTCACGTTATGCTTTTGCCACACTCCTTGAAAAAGAGCATCGTCTTATTAATCCGGCTGCTTCTTTGTGCCTGATAAATTCCTTCACCTGCATCAACAATGGCTTCCTAAATAAGACCACCTTCGTTTTTCTGTGTCCTCGGCGACCGCCCAACACGACCTTCTTTTCCCAGGGCAGAGTGTGCACGCGCCCGGGAAACTGATGAGGAAGACCCAGACTCCCCGCGGGGACTCACACGCTTCGGCAAGGTGGGAGGCGACTCACTCTCTTCTTCCCCTACGCTTTTTTCTCTCTCTCTTCTGGCTAATTAACTTTTTTCTTTACTCTTTCCTTCGTTATTTTCACCTTCCATGTACAGCACTTTCCTTAACTATTCCCTCCCGCCTCCTCTTCTTCCATAGCATGAGGACGGAAGTTTTCAGGACACTTTCTTCACCTAATAACCCAATCTAAAAGGTAATACTCTCATAGCCTCGTCACCCTTCCACTCCCGCTACTCTTTGCACACACGCGGGAGGTAGATCTTATCCCCATCAAAGACCTTGCTGTCCCCACCACTTGGTACATAGAACGGGTAATTTTCCACAAGCATCGTCCCTGGCTGGTATAATAGGAAATACTCCTCTCTACACTATATTAATGCTATAGTTTATCTGCCCTACGAGGACTTGAGCTTCAAATGGTAGGGAAACATTCATGGGGCGGGTGAGACACGAGATGGGCTGAGTGAATGAACGGAGGGGGGCTGGATAAACTAGTCGAGCAGAAGTGTGAAGGGAAGTGTGAGGTTCGGGTTGTAAAATTTCTGAGAAGTAAGAAGATGGAAGGCATTGTTATCCCAGTGTTCGTCTTTCAAAATAATTCTCTCTCTCTCTCTCTCTCTCTCTCTCTCTCTCTCTCTCTCTCTCTCTCTCTCTCTCTCTCTCTCTCTCTCTCTCTCTCTCTCTCTCTCTCTCTCTCTCTCTCTCTCTCCCAACTAGTCCTTAGTTAAATTACCAACTATAACTCAATCAAGCAGGATCTTCTCAGTGTGACGTCTAATTAAAACAACACACATTCCACTCCAAGTCTATCTGTGCAAATGTTGCTCTGCCTGCCTCGCTCTCATTCCCCCTCCGCGCCGCAGACTGTGGTGCGGGAGATGAACCGGCTTGGGCTGCTGGTGGATCTGTCCCACGTGTCCCAGGCCACCATGCGGGAGGCGCTGCAAGTGTCCCGCGCCCCTGTTATCTTCAGTCACTCCTCCGTCTACGCCATCTGTAAAAACCCAAGGAACGTGCCCGACGACATCCTTCGAGAAGTGGTGAGTGGCGGAGACACGCACAGTTAAAAGGATCACTAATGGTATTGTTTTGTCCTTTCATTTCCTTCTTTTTATAAAACTTTAATTCAATTTTCCTCTTTTTCTCTTCCCTTCCCCTCCTGTAACGACCATGCTACGCTGAATGCACCGCTTTTGGGTCTGATCAGCGAGACAAAGCAGCGTTGGTTAGTAATTGAACGGGCAAGCGCTGGGGAACACCGATGTTGTTAGCGTTCCACCAGTGCATGGAGAAATACTCGTATATCATTGAAGTCACAGAATCGTTAATTGATGCAGTAGATTTTTTGGCTGAATTTGCAGTTGTGAATGACCCTACAGTGGTGGATGTTTGGGTATTATTCTATCCAAAATCCAATCTTCCAATGTTTCCTCCTCTCTCTCCTCCCCTTCCTTTTATTCCTCTTCCTCGTAATAGGGGAAGGCCACCAAGCAAGAGTATGCTGACGTACTGTGAAATGAAAATTATCCACCTTGAGCCGTCATTATTTTCTGCTGTGCGTGTGTGTGTGTGTGTGTGTGTTAGATAATTCCATATATCAATTCTCTTTCTCTCAATCACTCGTCACGTTAAATGCTTAGTCAATAACATATTCCTTTTCTGTTATTCTCGGACCGGCAAGGCGGAGAGAGGCGGCGTGGTCATGGTCAGCTTCTACAATTACTTCCTAACCTGCAGCAATAAAGCAACAATCAGTGACGTTATAGGTAAGACCGTCAATGGGATGCTAGTATTGAGTAATCCTATCTGGCTAACCATCAGGAAGGTGTGTGTGTGTGTGTGTGTGTGTGTGTGTGTGCCCAGCTTGAGGTGACATTAGGTTATTGGGTGAACCGGATTGGTTAATGGCAATTTAAAAGCAGCCAATGATGAACAGTTATTGGTGACGTTATCTCAGTGTGGTGCTTGTGAGAAGTTACGTAAACCCTTCATTTCTGTGTACCATTACATATGCTTAAGTGGATATATACACTTTAATTCTCCATTCCTCGGTATTAAAACCTTAGTATTGTGTTCCGGTGTACATTTAATAGACATTCAATATACAGCTTTTAAAAGATGTACCTGTACCAATTACCTGCAGCATCCAGTGCAATTGTTTTGTTGTAAAATAAATTGTTGAGTCACGAGGCAACATCAAATTTCAGTAAGTTTCCTAAACAAAGGTTCAGTAGTTTGAGTGAATGGCAGCCTTCAGAAGAACGGCTCATTTATGAACACATACAATTGCATTCAAATAAACTATATTTTTTTCACCTGCAAAAAATATTCCATACAGCGTTTTAAAAAGTCCTGACCCTAGTGTCCTCGTGTAACATTTGTGCAGAAAAGTATGTAAAAACATATATTGAACTGGAAACATCCCCAGTTAATTTGACTGTCGACTGTTGTTATGGCTTACTTTAGTGTCCACATTGCAGCGTTAGGAGCACGTTTTGTTCTCCATAGCTGGGAATTGTATTTTAACCTGTGTAACTAAATCATGCACTGAAAAATAATCAGTTTCGTCTGCATGATGGCATGATGCTACGAGTTTTGCAATATTTTATTTCAGCATTGTTTTAATATTTCCTTTTTTCTGTCGCTCTGATAAGAAAATAGAATGATCCACCATATCTAGCTGCTTCAACAAACAAAAATTCCATAGGAGCAAACAGTGCCCTGATATTTCCTTCTTAATAATAATAGAAAATAGCAGGGCATACTCCTATATAGATTCCGGTTGAAAAGTTAAAAATAATGACCATAAGCTCGTTAACTGTGTAGCTTTTGTCCCATTAGAAAGCATTTGCACTGATTACTGCTGCCCTGAGGAATGTTCGAGTGCTTGTAGGCGTCTCACTAGGGACACACTTACAACACAAAACACAAAAGCCACACCTGTACATCTACGTGACCTAGAATAGAGTCACGCATTATTTCTTCCGTATCATATTCAATCCGAGACTTGAAATGTGTGTTTATGCATGCAGATGATGTGATATTGCGTCTTGTACAGTTAAGCTAAAAAAAAAAAAAGTTAGAAAAAGCCTCTGAGAATACATAACCAGTATTTCTCAGGAGTCCAAGAGCAATGTCACGGTACAGGGACTCCCACATGTAGGCCTGATGGCTTCTTGCAGCTTCCCTTATCTTCTAATGTTCCTATGTATCTGCAAATAACCCAGTATAGCCCTGTGAATTGTCTAAGTGTATCACAGCAGCCGTTCCTCATGAAAGTGTCCGAGTTCAGGCAGTATTTATTGACCCATGCAGTGTTCAGTGACGAAGGTAATTATGTGTCTTTGTCCACAGAGCACATCAACCACGTTCGGAAAGTGGCGGGTGTCGACCACGTGGGCATTGGAGCAGACTTCGATGGCATTAATATGTGAGTGTAGGAGAGAGAGAGAGAGAGAGAGAGAGAGAGAGAGAGAGAGAGAGAGAGAGAGAGAGAGAGAGAGAGAGAGAGAGAGAGAGAGAGAGAGAGAGAGAGAGAGAGAGAGAGAGAGAGAGAGATCCAATCAAACAGAACGAATCTCTATACGTAATTTTCAGTCAGGCCAAAAATTTAATCACTCCCTGTACTGGTTTCCTCAGTTAATCAACATATAAACTGGAGAGCAATTAAACTTGGCTCGTCATTAGTGACAGACAGTTCCTCACCCGGGGAAAGTAAGAGAATGATTTACTGGTCGCTTAATTTTCACGTCTCATCAATGTTAATTACAACTCGTACATTGTAAGCCATCGTGGAAGTTAATGAGGTACTAAGCACGCGATTTGTTATTTGCCCTAACTCTTCAGCAGTCACTAATACTACCACTACCACTACTACTACTACTACTACTACTACTACTCCTACTACGAAAAAGATCGACTTTCCAAAACTCAATCAAAAATTTTACATTAGAGGAATACATTAAGAGACATTACTAGCTATTCCTTCACACTACCATCAAAACTCTTATTTCAGGCTGCCGGAGGGACTGGGGGACGTTTCCGGATACCCACAACTGTTCGCAGAGCTTCTAGGAGACCCTACTTGGTCCATGGAAGACCTCAGAAAGCTGGCGGGGCAGAACCTTCTCCGGGTAATGAGAGAGGCAGAGCAGGTGGGTGAGCTAAAACAATAAAAATCGAGCTAAAACAATAAAAATCGCTTGTAAGAGGCTGGTTAAAACAACAGTGTGAATGTACTGTGAATGTACATCTACCAGAACGTGATAAAGTAGGTGGGTGAGATTGAAACAAGAACCATCCGTAATAAGAGGCTGGTTAAGAGGGTGGTGTGCACGTATATCTACCAGACTATGATTAAAGCAAGGGGTTAAAACAATAGCCATTCCTTACGACGCTGGTTAAAAGAATGGTGCGCTCGTATATCTGCCAGAATGCAATAACGCAAGAGATTATATCCTTTAAAATGTAGTGCTTAGTGATGCTGCTTTTCCCATCAACACCAACGAAGAAATGCAAAGAAACTCAAAACCCAGGGTGACTTTGCAGTTGCAGTTTAGTCTTTTGACGGTTTGGTGGGAAAGGACTGAGATTGTCCAGCATTAGTTTGTGGATTGTGAACGGGAATGTGAAATGCTTAAAAAAAGTAGAGGTTTTCACTTTTCTTACTTTATTCTATTAATTTATTCATTCTTATTTACTTTATCTATATATTTTGTCTATTTTTTTCTTTTATTCTATTTCCATTTATCTCTATCACTTTTCCCCTTTGGGTGACTGAGTTCCCGACTGGAATTCCTGATATAACCAGCATTTATTGTTCTAAGTGCCCACGCGAGCTGTTCCCCAAAGACAAGTTTTACCTTTATGCTGGGAAGGTCACCCTCTTTCAAGTCACAATGTCTTACTACCGTCTTGCTCACTCACAGGTTCGCAAAGACCTGCAGGAACAGGGAATGAGGCCCTACGAGGAGGAGTTGCCGCACGGCGCATCAGGAGACGGCCCGTCGTGCTTCTATAAATTCAACAAATCCCCGAGTAACTCTGAGTGATCGATTGTTAGTGACTTTTACATTGAATGATATTTGTATTAGATAATCTGAATGAGTGACCTGATTGCCAACTTGTGCACTGGTGATTTTTATTTATTTATTTTATTATTACTATTATTATTATTATTTTTTTTTTTTTTACAAGAAGAAATCGTGTTTACTGGCTGAAGCATATTTTGTTACCCATTTAGAGGGTCATTTGTGTATTGTGTGAGCTGTGTACTGAAAGGCCGGTGTGTTGGATGACTTGTGTGCACAGTGACCTGAATACAATGCAACCTACGTATTGTGTGGCTTGTCCTGTGTAACACCTATTGTTATATTAATTGTAGAAGAATGTATAATATTTTCTATCAACAGAAAAGTTATAAAAGTAATTATATAAAGAATATGTGACAAAGTGAAAGTGAAGACAATGAAGCGAAGGAAAGATATATATATATATATATATATAAAGATGTTTTTTCTTTGTCTTTCTTTCTATCTTTCTTTCTTTCTTTTGCGTGTGACAACAAAAAAACATACAGAAGAATAACGGAAACTTAAGGAACTGTATATTAGATAAGAAAAAAATAAATAAAATAAACATATCTATATTTTAAATTAAAAGCTTCATTTTCCTTGTGTGTGTGTGTGTGTGTGTGTGTGTGTTATCTTATTCTCCAAACATTCTCTCTCTCTCTCTCTCTCTCTCTCTCTCTCTCTCTCTCTCTCTCTCTCTCTCTCTCTCTCTCTCTCTCTCTCTATTTATACATAACATTTTTGCGTCTCAATTGTGATCACTCTGCCTGCGAGTCTGTGTTTTTCAACGTCTTAGCGTCACGATTGCGTTCATTTTCTTCTCCGAGTCCTGTGCTCGTAAACGTTTCGGCGTCTCGATTGCGTTCATTTTTAGCGAGTTTCGTGTTCGTAAACGTTTCGGCGTCTCGATTGCGTTCATTTTTCTTCTTCGAGTCTCGTGTTCGTAAACCTTTCTTGTTTTGTATTTTTATTTGTTTTTATTTATTTTCTTGTTTTACTTTCTACACTAAACTTACAACTATAACTTTTTTTTTGTATTTTCTTATTGTATATTTTTTTTTTCATTTGTTTTTTTTTATTTCCTTTTGTATTTTACTTTTACTCTATTTTGCTCTCTACACTAAACTTACAACTAGATTTTTTTTCTTTTGTATTTTCTCATTTTTCTTTATTTTTATTTGATTTTTTCAATTTTCTTCTTTTATATTTTGTTTTCAATTGATGCCTCAGACGGGAGGTTGTGGCGCCGCAGCAGCGAGAGAAAGGAGGGTGAAATGCAAGAGTAAGGCGAAGGACAGAAGGAGACACGTGAAAATTAGTAGTAGTGATAAAAGGCGGCGGACGATCCAGCTTGCTGTGTTTGATGATAGCAACATGCAACGGAGCAACGTGCGGAGCCTGCTGGGGTTGGACTGTTTTCCTACCTGTTCCTCACTTTGCTCTTCACTTTCCGCCTGATTCCCTCCGTCACTGCCTCCCTTCTCCTCGCACTCTTTCATGTTCCATTCTTCCTCTGTTTCATCCAGAATCAAGTGCTCCTCGAGGGTCTTGTTCTCTTCCTCTTCGCTGATGATATCCAGCAGTTCCGTCCAAAGCTCTTCATTCCTGTAGCCGAAATAACCCTCTTCCGTTCCTTCCAGCTGTACACTTGTCTGTTCTTCACTTTCTTCCATAACCACATTGGCCCAAGAGGCCTCAGCGCGGTCCAGCTCACGCTCCATACGATCCATTTCAGCCTTAAGGGCAGCCAGCTCTGACGCGCAGCTCCGTTTCTCTTCCAGCATCACATTCGCTTCCTTCTTCAGCACAGTGCATTCCGTCGCCAGGATGTTTACGTACGTGTCCATCGCGGTGGGCGGCTTCACTGGCAAGGGCTCCCAGGCCCGCAGCAGCTCCCAGAATGGCAGCACGCAGTGCGGGCACTTGCAGGTCTTTCCAACCCAGGGAGCCTCGGCCTCTACCTTTCCTTGCCCTTCCATGCTTTCACTCTTGTCTTGTGTGTGTTGTTCTTCAGGCGCCTGTGTGTTCTCATTGGCCATGCTCAGTTGTAAAACAAACCCGTCTGGCTGTCCCTTCGCCAGGCGCCGCAGGAAGTCCGTCACCGTTGTAATGGCGACAACCTTCCCGTAGCTGTGGGTCATGACCATCTTTACCAGGGCATCGCCTGACCTGCTTTTCGCCTTCAGCAGGCGGGCCATGTCCATGTCTGCCTGCAGGGAGGTGTAGGTCTGCCGGGTGTGGAAGATCTCCTCCCAGTGGAAGTGAAAGGCCGCCACCTTCTTGTAGGAGGGTCGTGGCAGCCATCGCCACCACCACCCGAGCTTCTGCACCGAAACTTTCACCTTGAGCGGCTTGGTGTCTAGGGCGCCGCCGGCCTCCACCACACACACGCCGTGCATCTTAGTATTCTCTGAATCCTGGGTTTTCATTTTGTCTGTAGAGTCACTGGGTGCCAGTAGGTCCTACCCCCCTGATATGCGCCTTCACTCGTGCTTCCAGATTCAGTGACACTGACTCAGATTCAGCTAACTCCAAGCTCTGCGATTCCTCGTTTCTGATTGGACGACTGCCTACATGCTTGCTTCTGATTGGGGAGAGAGAGAGAGAGAGAGAGAGAGAGAGAGAGAGAGAGAGAGAGAGAGAGAGAGAGAGAGAGAGAGAGAGAGAGAGAGAGAGAGTTGTTTCTTTATGGGGACTGAGAAAGATGATCGTGTGTTCCTGCGAGGTGAGAAAAGGCCGCATCTTGCCTTCTTATATCACCTGCTAAACTGTTCCCAAGAGTGTAATGGTGATGTAGGACGCGAACCACTGTGAAATGTGAGAGGAAGAGAAGCAAATATGTGCATCACTTATTGTTTCTTATTTCAATCACATGTTCCATCATCAGGAAAAGAAAAGCCAAGTATTATATTTTTTTTTCTCTCTCCATCTTTGTTTCTTACGTATTCTAGTGCCATTATTATTACACGAGTTATCTTTGCAAGTATACGTTTTCTTTCTTTCGAGGACCATTTTCTGTGTCGCGGTTCATACAAACTAATCTAAAATTCCCTCATTATAAAACGTGAAAGATCACAAGAAGATGCTTAATTATTCATTGCCCATAGAAAACAACACACACACACACGCGCGCACACACGCACACGAGCTACCTAAATATGAATAATAAAAAATAAATTCATTAACGTGTGTCCTATTCCTCTCTCTCTCTCTCTCTCTCTCTCTCTCTCTCTCTCTCTCTCTCTCTCTCTCTCTCTCTCTCTCTCTCTCTCTCTCTCTCTCTCTCTCTCTCTCTCTCTCTCACAAAAAGACACAAACTTTCACCTCATCTGGCTATCACTTACAACTAAGCGTTCTTTCGTCTGTCTTCCTTCCTTTACACTCGTCCCTGAGCACGGAGAGCCAGCTTCCCTTCTCCGGGACAAGCGTCTCCTTCCTTCTTCAAAGCCTTGCGTCTTCCTTCACTTCCTTGCACGCTTTTCGCTGAAGGAGCAGTGAGTCCGGATATCTTGGGACCCTTGGACCCCTACCAAGTCTCTCAACTTCTCGTTTTGTCTTCTGCGTGAGTCCGGCTTCTCTCGAGCCATTGAAGTTCCGCCATGACCTCAGTCTCCCATGGATGATCTCTCTGAGCAAAATCTAGGAGTTCTCAAGACATTAATGCTGTAATTTTAAGCTCTGATACCTTTAAGTTACACATTTTCTTCTATCTCGTGCATACTTAGCTCTTTCAATTCCCTCTGCTTCGTGATTCTCCTTTAATAATTTCTTGAATATTCTGTGATACTTATCTTCATCGTGTAACATTTTCATATTCTCATATTTGTCACAGCAAATATTTTCTCAAAATATTTCATCATTTTCATCCCCCTCTTGCAATCTTACCAAATTTTCTAAATTCCTTCCCACAATATAATTATCATTGTATTCCGTTACAACAAATTTATTTTCATGAATTATATACATTGCATATATTACAAAATCCATATCAGTTAATTCTCTCTCTCTCTCTCTCTCTCTCTCTCTCTCTCTCTCTCTCTCTCTCTCTCTCTCTCTCTCTCTCTCTCTCTCTCTCTCTCTCTCTCTCTCTCTCTCTCTCTCTCTCTCTCTCTCTCTCTCTCTCTCTCTCTCTCTCTCTCTCTCTCTCTCTCTCTCTCTCTCTCTCTCTCTCTCTCTCTCTCTCTCTCTCTCTCTCTCTCTCTCTCTCTCTCTCTCTCTCTCTCTCTCTCTCTCTCTCTCTCTCTCTCTCTCTCTCTCTCTCTCTCTCTCTCTCTCTCTCTCTCTCTCTCTCTCTCTCTCTCTCTCTCTCTCTCTCTCTCTCTCTCTCTCTCTCTCTCTCTCTCTCTCTCTCTCTCTCTCTCTCTCTCTCTCTCTCTCTCTCTCTCTCTCTCTCTCTCTCTCTCTCTCTCTCTCTCTCTCTCTCTCTCTCATTTTCTCCTGTCCTGTGGCACTAGTTTATATGAGAATTAAATTTTCGTGTCGCAATGGAAATTTAATGTACCTTCACGGAGACGAGCTGAGAGAATAAGGGAGCAAGGAAGAGTGAACTGCAGGGAGGAACAACGGGGAAGAGAAGGAGAGAGAAGGACGTGGAGATAAACAAAGACAGGAAATGGAAGTGATTGAACGTAGAACACAAAATTAGAGAGAGAGAGAGAGAGAGAGAGAGAGAGAGAGAGAGAGAGAGAGAGAGAGAGAGAGAGAGAGAAAACTAATCCGCGAGAATGCCTACTTTCACCTTGTTATCCGGGATGATGAGGAACAAATAAAAAATAAACGTGATGGAACACAAGGTGAAAAAGATAAATATAAATGTGATGTCGATATTGCATGTACGTACACACTCATTTATATATGGCCGAATTATTTACATACGCGTAGAGGAGAGAGAGAGAGAGAGAGAGAGAGAGAGAGAGAGAGAGAGAGAGAATTTTAACCGTAAGATATAAAACACACGCCAGAATTTCAATAACTAGCATGGTTCAACAAAAAACTCTTACATTAAACGCATTAAAAACTAAAATATGGAAAACACAAAAAGACACACACACAAAAAGCACGTAACAGAAAAACAGGCAGCGACAGAGACACAGGGAACGTCAGACATCCTTCTATCTGGGGGAATCGAACCGTAGCCCATCCCTCCCTCCCCCTCC
>NC_087170.1:20878994-20901494 GCF_035594125.1 Scylla paramamosain | reverse complement strand
ATTTTTACTTTAAATACGTGTTCTGACTAATCACAAGGCAGGAACTCTGAATAGTAACCAGTTGCTGAGAAGAGAATCAGCTGATTGACATAAGGAAACTGACACTCAGTCAACGAAACAAATCTTATGCTAATGGTAATAAATGCAGGTCAGAAGGGAGTCTCTCTCATTGTGACACACTGGAGTGACATTTTGGCGCCGCAATATTCCAAAACAGAAATATCGTCTAAATGAAGTCGATCCGGATGACACCCTGAGAGCAAAAATCCATGAATGGTGGGATCCTAGTGTGGGGGACATCATTGAACACATGAATATTTATACCAAAAATATTCCTGTTAATGCCTTGACACGATTTACATTGGTAATATGTATTCAGATCATTTATCAGAGTTTTATGTTTAATAAATATTCTCTCTCTCTCTCTCTCTCTCTCTCTCTCTCTCTCTCTCTCTCTCTCTCTCTCTCTCTCTCTCTCTCTCTCTCTCTCTCTCTCTCTCTCTCTCTCTCTCTCTCTCTCTCTCTCTCTCTCTCTCTCTCTCTCTCTCTCTCTCTCTCTCTCTCTCTCTCTCTCTCTCTCTCTCTCTCTCTCTCTCTCTCTCTCTCTCTCTCTCTCTCTCTCTCTCTCTCTCTCTCTCTCTCTCTCTCATGACACAATCATATATAGGGCTTGTAACGCTACTCTCTCTCTCTCTCTCTCTCTCTCTCTCTCTCTCTCTCTCTCTCTCTCATATGACACAATCATATATAGGGCTTGTAACGTTAATCACTTCCAAACACGTGCACGCATACACACACCCACTCACCTACACACACACACACACACACACACACACACACACACACACACACACACACACACCTTCAGTGCTACGTAGATAAGGTATTGTTGTATGAGCAAACAATTCCGTCACCATGTCCAAAGAGGCACAGAACAGCTAAACAGACATCATTTTCGGTGATGAAATACGACCCACCCTTCACAAGTGAGCTACGTCCATTCCAGGCCCAGGAAACGCAAACATGGTCATAAGATAGAATTGGGCAGTGTTTGAGTGTTTGCCTATTAGAAGTTCGAGCGATTAATTTTTTTTTCTTAGCTCCTACCCCCTACCCAAACTCACACACTCTCTCTCTCTCTCTCTCTCTCTCTCTCTCTCTCTCTCTCTCTCTCTCACCACTTTGAACTCTCTCTCTCTCTCTCTCTCTCTCTCCACTTTGAACTCTCTCTCTCTCTCTCTCTCTCTCTCTCTCTCTCTCTCTCTCTCTCTCTCTCTCTCTCTCTCTCTCTCTCTCTCTCTCTCTCTCTCTCTCTCTCTCTCTCTCTCTCTCTCTCTCTCTCTCTCTCTCTCTCTCTCTCTCTCTCTCTCTCTCTCTCTCTCTCTCTCTCTCTCTCTCTCTCTCTCTCTCTCTCTCTCTCTCTCTCTCTCTCTCTCTCTCTCTCTCTCTCTCTCTCTCTCTCTCTCTCTCTCTCTCTCTCTCTCTCTCTCTCTCTCTCTCTCTCTCTCTCTCTCTCTCTCTCTCTCTCTCTCTCTCTCTCTCTCTCTCTCTCTCTCTCTCTCTCACCACTTTGAACTCTCTCTCACCACTTTGAACTATCTTTCTACGACTTAAGCTGATTAAAAAAAAAGGACGATTAAGAAAACTCAAAAATCAAATTGGCCATTTTTGTTGGTTGGTTTAATTTAGTTCCTTTTTGAAAGTGGCGTAGTGTGTGACCTTTTCTTTTGTACATTTTCATTTCCTCAGTCGAAATAATTTAATGCAAGTAGATTACACAAAAGAAAATAAGTGTATGCGTGCGTGTATTTACCTGTTTTTCTTTTTTTTATATGCGCGTGTATGTATGTATGTATGTATGTTTTTATGTCCGTCTGTATGTTAATCAGCAAGTGTGTGGGTGAAGACAGGCGAGGGGAGATGGGATTAGAATTTTAATTAGGTGTGCGGAACATACAAAGGTGAGCTTACATAGGGAGCCTCAGTGTGACCTGTCCGTGGAGGTGAGGAGCCTTTCTGTTTGTTTGTCTGTCTGTTTGCCATTCTACCTCTCTGTCAGTCAGTCTGTCTGTCTGTCTTTATTGTTTAGTCTTGTCTATTCATCTGTGCTTCTGATGACTGAATTTTTTTTATCTATCTGTTTACTTATTTATATTTGTCTGTTTACTTACTTGCGTCAATCAAAATGTCTGAATACCTTGTTATGTTTGTCAGTCTATCTTTATGTATGTTAATTTGTTTTTCGGTGTTCTGAATGATGATGCGAATGGATCTCTCTCTCTCTCTCTCTCTCTCTCTCTCTCTCTCTCTCTCTCTCTCTCTCTCTCTCTCTCTCTCTCTGACAGAGGAAGAGTGAGAGGATGAGTATGTAAGGTACGCTGCCCTGCCCCTGTCACTGAGCTCTCCTGTCGTTCCCTGGTATCATAAACAGCTGACATCGCCTGAAGGGAGGCCAATGTCAGCCAAAGGTACAAAGTCACCTCGTGTCCTTGCCAGCGATTTAGACAAGCCTGAGAACACAATGAGGACTTAAATGGATTACGATGACGACGACTCGGAACAACTGAGTTCCCCAAACCTCGATTAGAGCTGAGAGGCTGGTAGACATTAACAAATAAATGTATCTTAGAGAGTTTAAATTAAGGTTAGGCAATGCATGATAAAGAAAAGCACATGGAGACAGGAGGCTTAGGAGGATATGCTGGTGGTGGTAGTGGTGGCGGTGGTGGTGGGAGGAGAAGAAGAATGAGAGGAGAAGATTAAGTTTGCTGTCTCTAATTGGACAGGAGAGAGAGCGAGAGTTCCAAAGCTTGACTCTTCAGTGCAGTCATGAATTTAATAGAGGCCTTAATGGCGAGCGCTGGAACGAAGCAGAAAGGAAATTGGGATATAAAGAGGAAAGAGGAATGTGAAAAGAATCACGTAGGAGGATCTTAAAGACTGAAACATAGGAAAAGCAAAAAAAAATGAGATTAAAGGAGATGGAAAAGGGGGAGAAAATACTGTAAGCGGATTATCGAGCAAACACACACACACACACACACACACACACACACAATAAAACAGGCAGAAAGGGAAGAGAAGACAATATCAGAATTAGAGCATAAAGATGGAAACTTAAATGGCAGGGAGGAAGAAAAGAATAGATTGATTTTTTCCTGGAGAGAGAGAGAGAGAGAGAGAGAGAGAGAGAGAGAGAGAGAGAGAGAGAGAGAGAGAATTAATTATCACTCTATTACACAACGTCATTCACTCCTTGAAATTCTTCCCCTCCCAACTCCCTCTTCACTTTCTTCGTCACACTTCACACGCTCAGTGACTATATATAAACCCACCTGTGTCCTGACTCCCAAGCTGACCTCTGACCGAAACTGAAGGTCATGTGAGGTCAGAATAGCAACAAACAGCCATGAATATTTCAAGACTGACCCAACACCCTCTCTCTCTCTCTCTCTCTCTCTCTCTCTCTCTCTCTCTCTCTCTCTCTCTCTCTCTCTACGTCCTTCTCCTTTCCTGCTGCAGTCCTTTTTCTCCATCTCTTCCCCGTCGTCTTTCTCTTCGTTTTTTTTTCTTTTCTCACTTTCTCCTTCCCTTCCTCCTTTACTTCCCTTTCTTCCGCCTAATTACCCTCACTACTGTCACTGTATTAGCTGTATTAGCCTTTCTAATTAATGCCACAGAAATGCAATAGCCGATTGATTTAACGGAAAAAACTTACTAGTTATAGCGAAGCCGATGGCCACTAACACTACACTGCCAGCTGCGTGTTGGTAGAACTCCGACCGTAAACTTATGATACTCGATACTTATAAACTCAAAATTAATATCAGCATTTCATAAACCTGGTAGACTTTTCTTCAGCGATAATCAAATGGGATACAGCATGTGGAGTGTCCTAGTTAGTGATCACTGGAGTGGCCGCTGCTGGCAACAATGCACTAAAGGTGTAAGCACGATCACCACGTTGAGGTAAACTCGGCTCCATGGCGCTGGAATTAGAGGTAATTTTCTTGCTTTGTTTGCTTGAAATATAGGGAGTCCACATATGGTAACACTGAGAGAGAGAGAGAGAGAGAGAGAGAGAGAGAGAGAGAGAGAGAGAGAGAGAGAGAGAGAACTGTCACGAGTGAGTGAGGTTGTGCTTCAGTTGCCTTCATCCCCTGCTGCTTGCCTCCCTCCTCTGTACAGCGTCATTTGCCCGTGCCTTTGATTTTGGCAAAAATGCAAAAAGAACAACAAAACTAAGTATATAAAAGCTCCGGCGAAAAAAAAATACAAAAGAAATTAAAATACACAGAGCATACGTACAGAAAGATGCAGAAGTAAACAACAGCGCCGTGACTTTCACCAGACACCTGAGCTTGAGACTGCCGCCACAACAGTCTCCCCCGTAATTTCCTCTCCCACCACGCCACGCGCCACATCAGCCTGGGAAAGAAAGGTGGGTGTAAGCAATGAGATTACAGAGACACGGGCGTCACTCGCAAGGCAGGTGGAGGAGACCAGTGCTGGCGAGAGATTGTTATGGACGGTAAGGTTCGATGCACATGCAGGTACAGTCAAACTAAGTCACGGCCTCTCTCGCTCCGCTCACCGTCCTGTCATATATTACATGCACTCATTGAGGAGTTAATTAGGAGTTAATTAGGTGACCGGTAGTAATGATCATTGAAAAATATGGGAAGATTCGAGAAGCATCAACAATACTTGGATACTTGACTTTAGAAGGGCATATTCTGAAGGACTAAGGAACCTCCAAGGATTTAACAATGAATGGAAGGAGTGAGATGAGGTCTGAGGAGAGGGAGTGAGATGAGGCCTGAGGAAGGGAAGTAAAGCGGAGCGGGGAAGGGAAGTTACATGGTCTGGGAAAGGGAAGTGAGGTGGTGTGAGGGCGTGGTGAGGGAGCCAGGCGAAGCTATAATGGGTGAGGTGAAAGCAGAGCAGGTATGGGTTATGGAGGGAGTGAAATGTGGGATTGCGGGAGATTAACGCTGATGAGTTCCACGAATATTTCACTGATAAATTATATATAGGTTAGAAACGAACTGTTCCATAAAGAGCGATGCAGTCGAGGAAGAGTGGCCGTAAATGGATGACTGGTTGATTAAAACACTATAAACGCATGGAAAAAAAAGTATATAGAGAGATTAAGCGTTTGGATACTTAGGAAGTAAACGAGAAAAGTTAAGAACGAACACGAGATTAAGGTACAAAGAAAGGAATATCTGATAAAAAGCGAAAAATAAAGAATTAGTCATATTATTTAAGGACACTGTTCATGGAATCCTGTAAGATAGAAGGGCAAAAAAGATTAAGAAATTACAGTGAGCTCCATCAGACACAACAATACAAAGAGGCCAGAAACGAAGCATATTGTATCAGAAGCATTAGAACTAAAAATCTTGAAATAATATTAACGTTATATTTAGCAATGATCAGATCTCACCTACAGCTTGTGTGTACATATAAGAGAAATTAAAATGCTTCCTTCCCTCACCTCGTACTGCCAAGGCGACACAAACTACTCCAACGCTGCCTTCCTGTCATTAACCTCATCTTGTTCCCTCTCCTTTTCAGCATTTTATTAGACCAACAGGGAGCGACAAGAGGGCATAATGAGGGAAGAAAGGTACCTTAAACACACACATTCTCTCCCTCTCCCTCTCCCTCTCTCTCTCTCTCTCTCCCATCCCCCAAAAAAATTTTCCTGCAAGAATAAAGAGGAAGAGCGACGCTTTTTCGTAATGTTCGTCCGTCTGGAGAAAGAATTAACCCCGCCAAGACACACACACACACACACACACACACACACACACAATACGAGCATTAAAAGACAAATTCTTCAGCAAATACGTAACATTTTAAGACTTTCCATTCATCTCTAAACATTTCTGAAGACCAGAGGAAGAAAAAAAGTTTAATCATAGTCTTCCCTCTCCCCTGCTCCTACTCCTGCTTCTCCTCCTCCTCCTCCTCCTCCTCCTCCTCCTCCTCCTCCTCCTCCTTCTCCCTCACAACGACAAACAGACAAACTTGGTCGCACATAAAGAGTGAAGTATCGCCAAAGTTTCCCTCCTACCCTTTCTTTCCTTCTTTTCTTCTCCCTCCCACCACCTTTTCTCCTCTTTCTCCTCATCCTCCTTCATCTCTTCTTCCTTCGCGGGGTACATGATGAGAAAGGAGGTCACGTGGTGCATGCCTAGGAGGAAAAAGAGAGGGGAGGAAGGCAAGTCCAGAAAAAAGAGATAAAAAGGAAAAGGGAAGGGAAGGGATGCAGGTTGAGAGAGGGAGTGTTTGGACGTATAAAACCAATGGAGTGAGAGGAATTACCGAGGAAAAGGGAAGGGAAATATGGAGAGAGAGAGAGAGAGAGAGAGAGAGAGAGAGAGAGAGAGAGAGAGAGAGATATACTTAGAAGCTGCCTTATATAGATCAACTAACATTTTTGCAGTCTCCTGATTTGCTTACGTTACGATCTTATTGTTCTTGAGAGAGAGAGAGAGAGAGAGAGAGAGAGAGAGAGAGAGAGAGAGAGAGAGAGAGAGAGAGTCAGCCAGCCATGAAACAGCAACAAGCACTGCACACCGTTAATTTCACAAGGAGGCAGATCGAGCATCGAGAGGCGGCAGTGTCAACAAGCTTTACAGAATGGAACCTAAACATGGGAGGTGATCATCACGGAACCATAACAGCAGAGACGACCACTCCGGCAAACACACCGCGCTCTATGACCTCTTACGTTATATTAATGAGCTCACCTACCGTTTTTCCAGCCCGGCAGATGAGGCGCCTGAAGCTCTTTATTGCCAGGTAAATAACGGGGTGCACAGGTAAAGAGTATGAGGGAATGGGATGCTAGGTATGTGTGTGTGTGTGTGTGTGTGTGTGTGTGTGTGTGTGTCGATTTATGTTTCAGTTAAATAGCATCGTAAACCTAAGTCAACGTATAAAAAATGTTAAAAAGAGAGATTATGTTTTAAATTTTACAGATTCAGGGTGTAATTCCAAATGGGATGATGCACAGCTCGAAATTGCCAACAAAGCTCTCCTTCCCCAACGAGCAATACTCCCAGTGCTGAATCACAATATATAAATCTGGTGATCAACATAAACTAATGATAAAATGTTTCACAACCGTAAGCTGCATTTTCATAATATTCCAGTTCTGATTCCACTTTTTTTTTTTCCCCAGTGGATTTTTAGCAATTCCCAAAGTCTGTGATGACAAATTTTCCATAAATATCTCACTTTTCTGCTCTAATGAAAATATGTCTGCAAACATTATAACTGCGCCAACCAAATTACGCCTACATATTTTAGACAAGTCTCTCTCTCTCTCTCTCTCTCTCTCTCTCTCTCTCTCTCTCTCTCTCTCTCTCTCTCTCTCTCTCTTACCCACACCCACCCACCCACCCAAACACACACACACTATGAGAAAAGTACGAAATTAGGTAGAGAGAAGATTGAGTTGCTGAAGTCGTGTTATTGATTTTCATATTGGCGTTGGAAAGGAAATAACTAAAATGTATAAAAAAAAATTATAAAGAAATGCGAGTAGGTGTGGCGCTTGTCTGCGAGTGACTGCCTTACAGACCTCAAGATATGTTCTTAATGTGAAAAATGAAGGAAAAAACGTTAATGAGGTACGCTGAGCTGTGAAAGACGACGACCACTGGAAGGTGTCAACAGTAGTATTACTGGCTGACAGCGGCGCCGCCATCACACATGATACTCGCGCACAAATACGAGTCTGTGCATACCGCAGTGGTCTTGATTTTCTATTTATTCGTCAAGAAATATGGTCCAGGTCGCAAACATTAGAAAAAACTCACTAAATATATTTTTCCCAAAGAAGATAATTATGGGGAGTAATTAATTATTAGAGGTGTTGATAGTCCTCTGTTGAGTGGAAGTAAGAAGTCAGAAAGCCAAAATCAAGCAGAGAGTTTCAAAGTTTATCATTTAAAAAATTGCAGTGAAGAATAATAAACTCAGAATAGTCAAGCGGACAGCATAAGAGTGAGGAGGGGCGCCGCACTGCACACTGGTGTTTGTGCACGAGGGTGAAGGACCAACTCGCACACTGCAGCACCGCCGCAGACAAGACATCACAATGACGACTCCCCGGCAGCCTCTCACCGCCAGCCCTCATCCCCACCACTAATCTTCACCCTCAATCACTACTTATTACGTTCTATCACCATCTATTTGGCGAAACGTTATTAGCATACTGGTAATTACCATATTGATAGAATAGGAATACGAGTGACAATACTAGCGCCATTTGCAGAAACAGCAGAAACACCAGCAGCAGCAGCAGCAGCACGTAGTAGTACAAAAGTAGTAGCACCAGTGGCACAGATAATGTCAGTAATAATATTTATCATTATTATTATTATTATTATTATTATTATTATTTTCATTAACAGTGCGTGTGTGTGTGTGTGTGTGTGTGTGTGTGTGTGTGTGTGTGTGTGTGTGTGTGCGCGCGCGTGCGTGCAGCTGGACACACTATTGTGTGCTCTTACATGTCCACTAACGAATGAGTTAATTATACATATACGAGTATCAGAGCTCTCCATTTCTCCCCCCCTCCCCGTCTCTCTCTCTCTCTCTCTCTCTCTCTCTCTCTCTCTCTCTCTCTCTCTCTCTCTCTCTCTCTCTCTCTCTCTCTCTCTCTCTCTCTCTCTCTCTCTCTCTCTCTCTCTCTCTCTCTCTCTCTCTCTCTCTCTCTCTCTCTCTCTCTCTCTCTCTCTCTCTCTCTCTCTCTCTCTCTCTCTCTCTCTCTCTCTCTCTCTCTCTCTCTCTCTCTCTCTCTCTCTCTCTCTCTCTCTCTCTCTCTCTCTCTCTCTCTCTCTCTCTCTCTCTCTCTCTCATGACCCTTGAGGCGCAGCAGTGAGGTGGAGGGGTGGAAAGACGAGGTAGGCTCCGTCAATAACATACCTCGAGGAAGGAAAGAATAACACAGTAAAGAGAGAAAGCCTGACGAAAGCGAGGAACGCCTCGGGTTTTTCGGAGAAACTTTTTTTTAATTTAGGTTCAGGCAATAAAAAAAAGTATAAGACTGAAATAAAGGTACAAAATACATACATATTCACATACCGAGGGGAGAGAGAGAGAGAGAGAGAGAGAGAGAGAGAGAGAGAGGAAGTATTATAAGTGCGGGTCGGTTAGAATGGAGAAATACACCTGACACAGCAAAAGACGAGAAAGTGGGCAGTGAAAAACCACAGATAATGTAAACGAAAAGGATGTGTATAATAAGGCATGACCGGAGAGAGCAATAAAGAAAATGAGAAAAGATTATATACGTGAAGTCCACAATTATGCAAATGAGAGAGAGAGAGAGAGAGAGAGAGAGAGAGAGAGAGAGAGAGAGAGAGAGAGAGAGAGAGAGAGAGAGAGAGACAGACTAAGACTAACAAAATCTGGCGTTTCTCACTGTAGACTTTTCATGCTTCTTCGCTAAATCAATATACGGAGACCTTTAGTTCATTATCTCTACAAATACTTCCTAATAATAATACCCAATCCTAATTAACAGCACGGAGAAAGGGATTAATTACTGGCGAGGAAAATATATAAGAGAAATGGAGGACGCACTTAGCCGCCGGAGGGGATGAGAGAATGGGACGTAGGCGTGGAGACCAGGAGCGAGGCGGGCGAGCAGCACTAGCGGGTGAGGAGAGAGAAGCATGCTCAGCCTCAGTAGTCTGGCGGCAGTCGTATGGGGAGGTTGCGTAGCGTCTCCTCCAGCGGGTTCTAGTGCCGTGCCTCCCTTTCTTCCCTCTGCACAAACTACTTTAATTTCCACAGTCAAATCGCTACTCCAGAAAAGAGTACCGTGTTGGGAAAATGTAAGCGGGAACACAGATACGCGGAAACTTCGACTGAAACTAAATTTTGTGTGTGAGTGAGTAATGCAGCATCGTATTTGAAGATGTTTTGATGTGACGCAAGTGAAGTGATGTGACGCAAGTGTGTGTATATTTAAATAACGTGGGAGATTTTAACTAAACTAGCTAAAGACTGATTTTATATTTAACGACCATATATCTTTTGAGAGAGAGAAAGAGAGAAAGAGAGAGAGAGAGAGAGAGAGAGAGAGAGAGAGAGAGAGAGAGAGAGAGAGAGAGAGAGAGAGAGAGAGAGTGTGTGTGTGTGTGTGTGGGGGTGAGCGCCAAATTGACATGCAGAAACAGAAAAACACCTAGAAAGACAGACAGGGAGACACAGACTAAAAGACACCCAAAGACAGAAAAACATTAAAAAACAGACACAAATATAGAGATTCACACCGACAAATGGACAGGCACCTCACTCACACTGGCTCTAGCCACACGCAAATTGAGAGAGAGAGAGAGAGAGAGAGAGAGAGAGAGAGAGAGAGAGAGAATCAACAAGTGTTCGATTCCTTTTTATTTTTTTTTCACCTCGCGACACTGGACAATGTGAAAACTCCCTTAATGGTGGCGATAGCTCAAGGTGCTCCAGCCAGGAAAACACAAACCCCCCGGACGCGGAATAGACAAACAGAAACTAAAGAAGTAAAGTGTCTGGGAGCGTCATCGTCCTTTAAAGCTTCGGTGGGACTCGGAACACCTGGCATGAATGAAAACGTGAAATTCCGCGGAGTCTGACGTTAATTCCCAGGGCAGAGAAGGGAGGGGAAAAGAGGAGGAGGAGGAGCAGGAGAAAGAGGAGTGGTGATGCGCTCTCTCTCTCTCTCTCTCTCTCTCTCTCTCTCTCTCTCTCTCTCTCTCTCTACTACAGCATTATTTCACTATTTCAATCTACTACAGCATTATTTCACTATTTCAAGAACGTAAAGTGAAGAAAATAGTGTAAAACTTGAAATTAAATAGATAAAACCACAGAAACGTATGAATGAACGAATAGATATGAACTGCGGACTTGCTAGCAGACAAAAATAACCCAGATTGACTTTAAAGACGTACGGTTAGGGGAAAATAGTGGCATACCTCAGAAATACAGCTGGCCGAGGAAAATTCATGAGGAAAATATAGAGGGAAAATTTAGTCAGCAACGTGCGTCAATAGAATTACGGTGAAAATAAACTTCTTAGTTGGGTTTTGTTCATGTGATTAGCTCCTGCCTCGTCCCCGTTATGTGGACACAAGAGTAATTCTATGATATATAGTGATAGTACCGTTGTGTGTGACGACAGACTGACTCTCTCTCTCTCTCTCTCTCTCTCTCTCTCTCTCTCTCTCTCTCTCTCTCTCTCTCTCTCTCTCTCTCTCTCTCTCAGGATAAATGAAAAATTATAATGACTGTGGGTGTAAAACAATCAAGAAAGAAGGCTGATATGAATTAGATGAAGTTTGACGCATTAAATTCCTTTTTTGAAGTGCTCATCTCCCTGATTGCAAACTTCCTCCAGGACCTTCTTGTTAACCAGTGAATTTCGACCTACATCCGACGCAACAATTGGGACGCTGGTAATACAAATAAAAATGAGATAATAAATATATCCTCTATCTTTTTACTGTTTATGGAGAATATAACCTCATCCACCTTCCTGCAACAAAGAAAAAGGAGGGTTCCCTGGAGCATCCTATATACTCTTGCTCTACTGTAACCTGACGTAACCTGGGAAGCCTCGAGAGTTACCTGGAAGCATGGAGGGTCTCTTTTCTGGACCTCGCACGCTCATGTGGTCAGCTCTCCTGCTCGCTTTAGCTGCACAACTGTTTTTCCTACTGCTACCTGGAGCCACAGCGCTGCCACCAGTTATAAGAATCGGTGAGTACACAATCCTGACTCTGTAGTGGAATCTTAAAGACAAATCAAGCTACTTCTGATCTTTTTCATTTATAGTTATGGGGCAGTAGATTCTAGTCACACATTATTATTATAAGTAAACTAAAATTAAATGGTATAAAACAAGTACACTAAAATAAAATAGTATAAAACAGAAAGAAGTAAAGAAGTAAATCATAATACACAGCACCATACAAGGCCAGTACTGTTGTTGTTGTTATGATTTTGTTCACTTTGCATTATTCAAATGAATGTGCATATTTAAAGACTCGTAATAAAAAAGCTTTCACATATGGTTCTACTGATGTACTTAGATCATTCATTGTTTTCCAGCACGTAATGTCATCTGGATAGGATTTGCCACGTGATTAAACCAACGTATACTTTCCGTAACTTGAAAAAAACACTGTAATAACAAAAAGTCCATGGGCGACACACACACACACACACACACACACAAGAGAGTGTGCAGAAAAGGGCGTGCAGGGTCATCCTTGGCCCTGCATACACCACCTATGAGGAAGCCCTGACCACCCTGAGTCTGTCCAGAATATCCACCAGGCACCGAGAGGCTCTGGAGAAGTTTGGGAAGGGACTACTGCATCATCCGCGTCTCAGAGACATGCTGCCGCCCGACGCGCCTCGCCCTGTCCGTGCCACCAGACACCACAACAAAATAACGCCCCTGAAGGCGCCGCGCACGGACCGGTACAGACTCAGTGCGATTCCCACCATGGTGCGAGCCATCAATCATTAGTATTTCCCTCCTAGATTAGTCTTACCGTTAGGATTAATGTTAAGTTTTTCCCCATCCCCTATGTACATTTTCAGTTTGTCAACTGCCTAAATAATAAACCGTTTATTATTATTATTATTATTATTAAGGCACGAATGTTCACTTGTCACCGGCGTCCAGACCATTACAAGTGTAAAGCCCAACAAGTGGCAGGGCAGCGGAGGGGCGGCGCGTGGACGGGAAGGGAGTGTGTGGACCAGGAACAGAACAATGCGTCAGTGAGATACAGAAAAGTGACAGTACAAAAACAATAATACAATAAAAAAAGAACATGAAATAAAAAAGCAAGGGAAAAAAGATAAAAGTATGCAAAATGGCTGAAGTAAAAATGGAAAGAGTTTTCTGTATTGCAGAGGGGAGGTGGCTGGCGTGTGCATATTGTAGCTTGCTGGCCAAAGATATTGAAAAGCGCATCACTTTATACCTTAACTCTTTCACTGGTATTTGGTACATCTTGCCTTAATTGCTAACCACTCTGGGACATCTTTTCTTTTGTTCCACAGCCACCTCCAAACACTGTACTGGCTAGAAATTGCTAAATCTATTATATCAACTTTCTTGTACGTGTTTATAAAGATTCGATACATTACTTATAGTGTTGTGAATTGTCCCGTAGTGCAGTAAAAAGGGATAAGCAAAGAACAGGAAGATATTGTTTTAGGTGATGTTTACACTATACTATTCCTGCTTTCCTTCCAATCCTGCCTGTTGCAAGGTGACAACTCGTCAGCCTACGCGCTTCACTCATTCACTGCCAGATGGACAGATGGATAGAGAACACAACAGGGAGGGGGACACACCAGTCTGTCTCCATCAAGGGCAGAAGTCGTACCCAGGACCTCTTGGATGTGAAACGAGCGTGCTTGTCCCTAAACTACCTGGCGCCTGATAGTAATAATGGTAATAAGGATACTATTACTACCACTACTACTACTACTACTACTGACAATAAGAGATAACAGAAATAATGATATTAATGTCAGAATATTGAGCTCTCCCTTCGTCAACCAGATAAATTGTCAGTAAAATTGGAGAAAAGGAAAGCTCTTGTGTGACGAGAAAGACGCAGAGCAAGATGAAGAGCAGGAGGAGGGAGAGGAAGTGTACAAAGACAAGCTAGAAACAAGAGTGTAAGGAAGACAGTTGGGATTAGGACAAAGGAAAGACAGAGGGTAGAGAAAGAAGACGAATGGTGGTGGAAGTGGCGATGATGATGATGGTAGAGGAGGAGGAGGAGGTGGTGGTGGTGGTGGTGGTTTCGGTGAAGGAAAAGAAACAAGAAAATGCAGCGACATGAGAGAGAGAGAGAGAGAGAGAGAGAGAGAGAGAGAGAGAGAGAGAGAGAGAGAGAGAGAGAGAGAGAGAGAGGCAAGCACTTAGTTTAAGTAAACATATAACAAAACACAATGCATTTATGAAAAACACAATTACATAAGAGAGAAAAATTTAAATGTATGAAAAGAATAAAAAAAAACAGGAAAACTAACAAAGTCTTACAAGGACAAAGTGAAAATGTGACACAAAGAACGAAAAGTGGAGGAAAAGAAAAAGAGAGATAAGGTCAAGATAAAAGAAATGAGAGAGAGAGAGAGAGAGAGAGAGAGAGAGAGAGAGAGAGAGAGAGAGAGAGAGAGAGAGAGAGAGAGAGAGAGAGAGAATGTTTGTGTTTCTGTGTGTGTGTGTGTGTGTGTGTGTGTGTGTGTGTGTGTGTGTGTGTGTGTGTGTGTGTGTGTGTGTGTGTGTGTGCCATCGCCCTCATTCGATCTCGTTCCATGGCTTTCCGCCAAGACCTGGAGGGTTGTTGGAGCTGTGGTAGTTGGAAAGAGAGGAAGAAGAGCCGTCCTGTGGAGCTGCTTTTCCCTCTGCAGGAGAAGGAAGAGGCGGAAGAGGAAGAGGTGAAGGGAGAAGAGGAAGCGGAAAAGGAGCAGCAGGAAGGGAAAGTTGAATTGCTCTTAATATTTTTAAACTTTTTTTTTTTTAACTACGTACATCCCCTGTGTGTCGTACATAAATTATAAAAGGTTTCTCTCTCTCTCTCTCTCTCTCTCTCTCTCTCTCTCTCTCTCTCTCTCTCTCTCTCTCTCTCTCTCTCTCTCTCTCTCTCTCTCTGATGGCCGGCACATAGAAAAATACGGAATGGATCATGGCTGAAATGGTTAAGCTTAGTGGATGTCTTCAAATACTAACAAAAATAGATCGTAAAGAACTGGGAGAAGTTTAGGACAAGGAAAATAAAACCAAACAGGAAATTAAACAAAGGTAGAAAAAAACAGGAACACAGGAACGCCAAGCAGGAAGAGAGAGAACGCCATGCATGCTGGAAACAACAGATTTGGCAAGTGGAAAGACGCCTATTCTCCCTCCTCTGCTTCCGGTGAACCAAACGAGAGAAAAAAAAAACTGATAGTTGGCTGGTGAGATCTGATAGGAAGAAAAGGAAGATTCTGCAAGACGCATTTGGTTAGAAACTGTAGTAATAAACAATATACAACGCAAAAGTCTTAAATTACAAAGGAAAGAAATATGTAGGCACAGATATTAATGTTTTCGTGCTTGTGTGATCAGTATCAAGTTAATGTTGATAGCATTCCATCCCGCCAAACATTTTACGTGTTGAGGCAAGAAATGATGAAACAAATTAAAAGTTTTCATGTTAAACATTACATGCATCGCTAACCAATTTTTTTGTTTGTTTTTGTTTAGTCGCAAACATCATTTGATACTTTAAATAATTTTGTGAATATCGTCTTTTTGATTGGCACGCATGCATTGTCAAGCGTTATGTTCGCTTAAATTGGATAAGACTGAGCGCTGCCATTACATTCCATCAAAATAAAAAGACTCGTATCATGTCTCCAGGTGATCTCTTCTGACTCGTAAATAATGCTCCTTCTTAAAAAAACATCATGGACATAACAAGCAGGCAGCCTTACACGCGGCAGTCCTTGCATTAAACATCCCTACCTAGTATATCCACCTATCCCTATCTTCTTTTAAAGTCCCCAATTGGCTTGGCACTAACAGCCTAATTACTGAGTCTATTCCAGTTGTCTACCACTGTATTCAAGGACAAACACCTTCCTATCTCTCTCTCTTTTCTTTAATCTAACTTTATTAAGCTTGAACCCATTGCTTCTAGTCCTATCCTGACTAACAGTCCTGGGGGATTCCCTTTCATCTCACCCTTGCTACTTAAATACTTCTTCCAGATTCCCTCTTAACCTACGCTTCTCTCTAATAATGTAAATTCAAAAGCTTAATCTCTCGAGGAAAAATATCTCCATTACCTTGTCCCTTTTCAGTCATATTTCTCTTTACTAACAGACGTAAATCCTTCTGTAATTCGGGGACCAGAACTGCACACCATAGGCTAGATGAAGTCTGACCAACGCCAAATGTAATCATAGTATTACCTCGGGGCTTACTTTCATCGCTCCTAAAGATAAACCCAATTACACAGTTAATTCTATTCAAGACCTCTATGCAACACACACATGCAGAACGTTCAAGTAAATTGTACATGTCAGTTTTTCATGGTGATAATAATAGTATGATTAGGATTCTAGTGATAGTGATGTAGGACCAAGCGGAGGGAGGGAGGGAGGGAGGGAGGGAGGGAGGGAGGGAAGGAGGGAGAAGAGAAGGAGGAGGAGGACTAAGTGAAAAACCACACAAAAGACTTTTACAGACGATAAGGAAATGTAAAAAAGAAAAATGGAGAATGGAGGGAGAGAGAGAGAGAGAGAGAGAGAGAGAGAGAGAGAGAGAGAGAGAGAGAGAGAACCTTTCTACATCAGCTTCGTGTCAGACTTGAGGATGGAAACACAGGAGGAGGGAAGTTTAGGAAGAGAAAAATACGTAGATCTGGAATGAGACAAGGAAGGAGAAAAAGAAATCGAGATTATAAAGAACCACAGTAAGTAAATTTATGTATGTTTGCACAGCTTATCTCCTTTTCACCCTCCTCTTCTTCCTCCTCTTGTAGCCTCCCTTACCCCACCCCTCCTCCCTTTCCTTCTAATGTTCACACTTTTACTGTCCTCTCACGTCTTCCTTAAACAAATATAATGCTCAGTTTGTATTACTTTTCCTCCCTACTTCCCCTCCCTTTCTACCTTTAAATTTTTCCTTTCCCTAAATAGCACAACAAGGATAGAATAAAAGGAGGAGAAGGAGAAGAAAGCAAAGGAACATTGAACTAAATTTAAAGACCATACGTAATATAAACCTGGAATATTATAAGGAAAACATCAATAAATCACACACACACACACACACACACACACACACACACACACACACACACACACACACAGTCAGAATATTTCAGTGGTTCTTGTTCAGTATTTTCTACCTTAGGGATACTCAAGGATGATCAAAGTTTTCCGGCACACTCAAAATCATCTGTGTGGTTGGCAAGGAAGTGGACAAACCTGCAGCAATAGTGGAGGAGAGACGGAGGAAAAGAGAAGAGAGAAGAGGAAAGAAGAGAAGAAAGAAGAGGGAAGATGGGAGAGGAAGAAGGATACAAGGGAGGGGACCAGGTGGCTGTCCTCCAGTCAATCACAAAGAAGACACGAGGAGGAGGAAGAGGAGGAACAGAAGAGGAAGGATACAGAAGGAATAAAGGAAGGACGACGACTAGCAAAAAGAGGAAGAGGAGGAGGGAAGAGTAATGAACCTTGGTTAGTGTATGTGTGTGTGTGTGTGTGTGTGTGTGTGTGTGTGTGTGTGTGTGTGTGTGTTATGCAGGCATCCTTATTGATACCAAAAAGGAAAAGGAAAGGAAAGGAAAATATGGAACGAGAGTTGAGGCAAACAGAATTAAAAATACACTTATATAAATCAAAATACAACATACACGTGAAAATCTCTTTATACACACACACACACACACATACACACACACACACACACATACATACACACACACACTTGTCTGCTGATGTCACTCATTACTAAAAATAACGCGCCTGGCTTGAGTTAACCCGTGACTTTACTGCGCCATCTTTGGAAAAATAGTTACGTAATAATTTACCTCAGCCTTCCTGTGTGATTCTCAGTCCGTCTTTGCATACATTATAGAAAATGAAAACAACACATTCAGAATACAGTGATTCCGTTATTGAAATCTGCAAGAAAACAAACAGAAGCACTACCAATACCTTGCCTCTGATGTCGCCCAGTGGCCGCCACGGGGAGAAGCAGGCTGGGATGCCGCGACTCTCCTGTGACTGAGTCAACTCCAGCTCCTAGTTGGCTATTCACTAAAAAGTTTGCACCACTGCGTTGTAGAGTAAACGGTCACTACATTTAATACTGATATGGGTGAATAATCAAGAGGATGGAGGACCCGCACGTTAACACACTGACAGCGAGGGTCAGTGTGCAGGAACCGAGGGAGCACTGACGCTTCATCACTTACGCGGCTCGTGCTCGAGGGTCACTGCTTCGAGTCTGGAGCAAACCAATTTGGGAATGAAAATCCATACATTATTTTAGGAAATACCCACATAATTTTCGTCGTGTGCAGAATATAAAGCAAGGAAGAGGAGTACCATAAGGCGTCTGATACAAATGCGAAAAATGTATTTGGACTCCGCTCAAGCGGCGCTGACTCGAAGCAGTGTTGAACTGTTACGCTGCCAGACTCAACGGCGTGCGAATATTTTGTTCCTAAGAAGTATAGAGGATCTTTCCGGTTAGTAAATTATGCACTCAAAACGTGTCCAAACAATGAATTACGTAGGAATGACCTGTCACTCAGTCATTCCTCAAGATGCATTGCATCATCTGCATCTGGTCACTTATGTGGCTCGAGTGCTTCAATTCCTTAACGAGATGAGTGAAAAGAAACGAAAAAATAAAAATCAACAAACTTTAACAAGTGAACAGCTTTCCCAAACACTGACTGACTACCAACGACGCGCCTCACCAACACTTAACATTCGACATTTATAGCGATGCTTTCAAACACCTTCAGGGTCTCATTAGGTTATATATATATATATATATATATATATATATATATATATATATATATATATATATATATATATATATATATATATATATATATATATATATATGTGTGTGTGTGTGTGTGTAATCCTGCTGTTTCTGTTTTTGCTTCCCCTGTTTGCTTTCCTTCGCCTTTCATTTTACGCACACTTTTCCCAGCTGCCTTCCTTCCCTTTTTCAGTCCAGTGCCTTTACACCACATTCATCCGCGCCATTCTGTATTTCCTCACTGCCCCGCCATACTCCTTGTCCGGTCTTTTTCATTTTTATTCCATTTTCAACGTTTTTGCTTTTATATTTTTCACCACCGTGTCTTCCCTTTCATTAGTAACTGGTCCTCTTACACCACGGCGCTGATAACATGCCGGTGACAAATTGAGGAAAATTTGAGGAGCTAGTTAGAATCATCATGACTTTCCGCCCCTGAAGAGACACTGCCGGCTGAGGGTGAATTGGGAACTGCCGGAATGGGAAAGGAAGGGATCAGCAATCTGGCAGGGTCTGGCGGAGTACGTAAAGAGAGGGTCGGATTAACTGGAGGCAACGGGAGGGAGCTTTAGCAGGGATGAATGGCAGAGAATGGGATGATGACCCGGAAGAGATAAGAGAGAGAGAGAGAGAGAGAGAGAGAGAGAGAGAGAGAGAGAGAGAGAGAGAGAGAGAGAGAAAAACGTAAAGATAGGAAATCGAATAGGGAATTAATGAGCGCACTCACTCCTCCTCCCACCTCCGCCACACACACACACACACACACGCACTTTCTGATACAATTTCCTTATTCCTTCTTCTCTCTCTCTCTCTCTCTCTCTCTCTCTCTCTCTCTCTCTCTCTCTCTCTCTCTCTCTGACTTTTTTTTCCACTTTTATTATTTGTTCCTTCCATTTTTGCACGCTACTAAAAAGTGTTCTTGGTCGTGCGAGTGTGATGCTCGTTGCCATCTGACTGTTTCCCTGCACACTGTCCCTTACGAGAGACAAATATAAAAAGTTATGAATTCCCTAGTGCTGAACAGAGACAGATAGATAGACTGTTTGATAGACTAACAGATCCATAAGTGGATAGATAAACAAATAGATAGACCAATAGTGGACTGACATGAATTTGGTTATGGATAAAGACAGACAGGAAAGTTGTAATTGGTTGTTGTGGACTAATTTGCTCAAAGACAACATATATAGCGGGGATTCGTTGAATGTCTCTGTTCCCGGAGGCAATTCATAGCCTGACTTGGGGGAAAAAAATAGATTATGTTGCCGTTTCTGTTCGTTGCTCCCTCATCAGAAACTTTCCTTCCCGATTGAATTGAATTTTTGTCATAATGCTCGTAAACAGGCATTTTTCTTTTCTTACTTCTGTCAATGATGGATGTGTTATGCATGGTAAGGGCATTTCTCACCCTTCCTCGAATTTCCAACACGTGATTTTCTACACTCACACTGCTATTGTGTTCAGAAGAGAATATCGTTGTTCCTTCGTCCTTTTACTAGTGAACCGTCGAATATTCACCCACTGTTACCCAAACAAGTATAAGAGAAGAGCATCAGCATGCCTTAGAAACTAGATAACTTTCCCTCCTCTCCAAACTCTTCTACAACTGACGACAGTCCATAAAATTTTACTTTTTTCATCCCGAGCTTAGTGTCTTTTTATAAAGAAGCCTTTGTTTGAGTATATAAAAGTGCATAGCAGGGGATCCTTGAGCAAAAGTGTGGAGAGGATGTGGAAAAAAAAAAAGAAGACTAGAGAGGGGATGGAGAAGAGAGAGAGAGAGAGAGAGAGAGAGAGAGAGAGAGAGAGAGAGAGAGAGAGAGAGAGAGAGAGAATCAATATCTATAATCTAATTCACTTAGAGAATGTGATCCCGTTAGTCTCACGTTTTCTTGTTTCCGGAGGGTCAGAAAACGCGGCACACTTGCCCTTGTCATTTTTATCTCACCTTTTTCTTTCCCTTGAGTTTTAGAGAGTGAAGAGATAGGGAAGAGAGGGAGAGGGAGGGATGAGGAAGGAAGAAGGGAGTGGGTGGAAGTGTGAAAGGAAAGAAGAGGAAAGATATAAGTGGGAATGAAAAGGATAAGAGCAAAGAGGATGGGAGAAGGAAAGAAGAGTGAGGGAAGAGGAAGAGAGGACTTATGGGATGGAGGCTCACACACTCTAGTTGGATATAGGAAGCTTATTTTGCAATCTTATTTTCTCGTCCAGAGAGAGAGAGAGAGAGAGAGAGAGAGAGAGAGAGAGAGAGAGAGAGAGAGAGAGATTGTTTTCTTTCTTTTTCGTATACGCTCTCCACATTTATCTTTTCTTTCGCCAGTCAGTTTATCCCATAAAGGACAAACTCGCGAAAATGTCAAATCCCCCCGAGTTGCACATTCGCCTCTCGCTCAATATGGCTCTTGGAGACGCCCTAACTTTTCCTTTAGAGCTGAAATTACCTTCGTCAGGCACTGTACCAAATCAGCAGGAGCAATATGATTCAATGGCTTTAAATTTCATTCACGTCCTTTTTTCACATATCTTTCATTCACTGGCGTTATTGAGGTGGGTAACTTATCATCCGCATCCAGGTGAAGACGTACGAAATGCAGAGTTCCATTTGATGAAGCCATTGGACAGAGAGGAAGGCAAGGAGGGGTGCGGCGAGCGATGATGTGACAGGACGGACAAACAGAAACAGGTAGAGAATTCCAGAAATTACCAATGAAAGGGATGGAAAAATTATGATACTGGTTAAAGTTTGCATTCGTGAGATGGACGGGAAAGATGTGAAGGTAAGTAAAAAATCTTGTGCAGCGAGACCGCTAGAGGGTAGACGGCATGCAGTAAGCAAGTCCAGAAGGAAAGAAACTATACTGAAATAATGGTAGACGTAAACTAGTGGTCGGTGGTCATCTGATCACTGGCTTAACTCACGACTCAAAAAACATTCACTACATTCTTACGTTGACTATTTAGTCACCGTCTCCCCTACATCCACTATAGGTTTAGATTATATATATATATATATATATATATATATATATATATATATATATATATATATATATATATATATATATATATATATATATATATATATATATATATTCTTTCTTCATAAATCACTATTACGATCAACCTCGGACATTCCGAACCACCATTCTTTTGGTTAGTAGCCAAACGCCCAGTCTGATTGTGACACACGAGACATATACGGCTATAGAAGACATGACTCCTCCGTGTGTGTCTTAATTTACAATTAAAACGAATCGGCTCAACCCACACCACTGAACCATCCTGTTGTCTTACACTAACAAAATTCATAATTTGTCTGTCAGTAACATTGCTTTCAGCTTTTGTATATATTCTTCCATATATTTACAGACATTTATGTATATCAATGTTTACAATTGATACAAAATTACAAAATGATCCATTGATGAAGTGACAACCTGAACAATGGTTCTCTTTTAGCACGAAGCAAGTTACGGTGAAGGGTTTGCACAGTGTATGATTTTAAACGAAACTCACTTGACGGTGTGAAGACACTTCGTATATAGGATGTACGTATGCAGCATGAAAATTACATAGATCAGATGCAGAAAAAAAGAAAAACTTTCCTTCGCTCCTCCCTTCTCTGTAACCTGTCCTCCATTCTTAGCACGTCAACACATTTGAATAACTCTCCTCAGACTCCCTCCTTCTCCGCTCCCTAATCCACTCTTTCTTCTCATTCTACACACATCCCGCCTCTTTTTCTCCTCTTTCTCCACCACCACCACCACCACCACCACCAGCACCTCCTCCTCCTCCTCTTCCCTTTCATGTATAGTTCACAATAGGAAAAACAAACAAACGTATGAAACGTAAATGAGCCTTCCAGCCATGTATGTACATCGCCAGAGAGAGAGAGAGAGAGAGAG
>NC_087170.1:20866494-20876494 GCF_035594125.1 Scylla paramamosain | reverse complement strand
ACTGCCTTTTGCTAATGAAATTAATTTAACATGACGCAAGTGCTTTTACAATTCGGCACACTAGCAATTCTGAAAACAATGGATCAAAAATCATAACTGTCCTTTGCTAATGTGATAAATTTAACATGAAGCAAGAGATTTCACAGTCTGACATACTCGCGGCATGCAGTAAAGCAGAGTTAATTTGCGTTAGACAAGGAATTGGTGTGTAATGTTTGAAAGGACGTGCGATACAGTATTGGAAGGAAAGTGTGACGAGATAATGTTAATACTATTTGGAATTATTAGAACGCGAGGGCAAAATAAGAGTTACTGGAAACGAAAGCTGGAAGGGAATTTAAAGGCATAGAGTAATTTAGAATTTTGTGGAAGTTCTATAATTGTTGTGAGGTTTTCCGTAAAAATACCAACAAATCGTGAAAAAAAAAATCAAATGAAGGTAAGAAATCAATATTGACAGAAAGGAAAATATGTAAGACCGTATAACTGAATACTGTATTACTTCTTTAGAGAATATCTTGAAGGAACCAAAATTAATCCTGTTATAATATAAGGATCAGAAACATTACGGCAGCATTTTCTCACTGCATTACACAGAAATTCACATCCTTAGGCATTTAGCGTGATTTAAACGTCCACGCAATCCGTGTTTACTTTCTACCTTCCTAGAATGAGTTTATTTTTCTCAGTGGCTTCTTGGTTATTGTTATTGTTATTATTATCATTATTATTATTATTATTATCATTATTATTGTAGTAGTAGTAGTTGTTGTTGTAGTAGAAGATGTTGTACCACTACTACTACAACAACTACTACTACTACTACTACTACTACTACTACTACTACTACTACTACTATCATTACTATTGTTTATTTATTCATTCATTTCTGCTGCAAAACTGACGCTAGTGGTATGGCAACACTGACGTGAGAGGGCCCAGCTGACCAAAGTGTTTTCGCTGTGGCGGGAGAGGCTGTAAACACGTGCAGACAGAAGTGTTGTGACCAGTGTTGTGCGGCTGTACCTGACTGTGATTTTCCGTTATTTCAAAGCCACGGCCTAAGAGTGTTGTGCTGAGGCAAGGAGAGAATGCCAACAAGGCCAGAGAGGCATTAAACAAGGAGAACAGTGGGCAAGATGCGAGTGATGCACCGCCAGCCTCATCCTGCTCCTCCACCACCGCGGAAACCTTATCATGAGGGAACAGACGCGAAAATGTTTGTGTAAAGAAGGGAAAAGTAAAAGAAATAACATCAGTGGATGGGTTTCAGTGGAGAGAGTATGTGGAATGCTGTGTGCGCGTCTTCTCAAAATTATTATTATGTGATTATAATGAGAGATACGTGTTCAGCAATCTCCATGAGCTACTAAGTGCTTCCTACACCATTACTCTTTGCACGTATATGGAAGGAAGGATGTGTTGATGAATCGATCTGTGAGGACAATGAGAAACAGGTGGCCGCAGATGGACACACTACGGACCTTTAAACTATTGTAATTTCATCGTTTATTGTCCAGTTTTAGTTTCTCTGGGCTCCCCTTCTTCAGTGATAAGTGGTCTATATATTACATTGCCTAAAAACTTATTCACTTTTCTAGGATATAGATAATACATTTTTGTTCATGTAATGCTGGTCGTGTGATGTTTTTTTCTCAGAGTATTAGAACACATCGGGAACATGCCGTTGAAAATAGTACTCAGTGGATAGTGTTCATTGACAAAAAAGTTCACTGGCAAAATTTCATGGCACTGTAATGAATAATAATTAGTCATTTGTAAGTCAATATCGCTTCCTGTAAACGATACATTTTTACACATTATTATTTTGTTTGACAGTTTTTTTTTATTTTTTTTATTTTAGGAATCGACCTGGCAATGGGATTTCATATTTACATTATGATGAGTGATGTTTAGTAAAGGAAAATTAAGGATTAAGCAAACAAACCAAAAAAGGAACAGAATAAATTTCAGTAAAAAGTATATTAAGGATTCAAAAACAAAAAAAAAAAAGAAAAACGCATATAGAAGGCGCCATGCCACTACCGCTGTGTGGAAACTCCTCCAGTTAAAGGAATATACTGAGGATGATAGACAAGAGAGAGAGAGAGAGAGAGAGAGAGAGAGAGAGAGAGAGAGAGAGAGAGAGAGAGAGAGAGAGAGTTGACTGTCATTCAGAAACAGTACGCACTTTTACACATATTTTTGTTAGATGCGATTTTTAATTAACGTTCCATGGATGTCATAAATGTTGTGCTATGGGACAGGGAGCACAGGCAGTGAAGCGGCACCTACATGACTGAAGATTAGGGAAATGATACAACAACTACTACTACTACCACTACTACTACTACTACTACTACTACTACTACTACTACTACTACTACTATTGCTACTACTACTACTACTACTACTAATAATAATAATAATAATGATAATAATAATAACGGTACACTGTTTCCATCTCAGCTTCATTTCCTCTCTGCTCTCTCTTCTCTCTTTTCCCATCCTATTCTCTCTCTCTCTCTCTCTCTCTCTCTCTCTCTCTCTCTCTCTCTCTCTCTCTCTCTCTCTCTCTCTCTCTCTCTCCTAGGCTATGCTACTCCTATTACGTAATTCTCGGTGTCTTCCCGCCCTTCATCTTTTCTGCACCTATTAATTTCCTCCTTCTAGGGCAGAGGTAGGTAAGGGGAGACACTTTTCCCTGACATAAGGTACTCAGGTAACCTCTCCTCTCGTAGCCTATAATGAGACAGGTAATAGTCTCCTCCTCTCTGCTTCCTCATTTCCGGGACACTGGGAGAAGAGAGAGAGGAGAAGCAGAGAGAGAGAGCGAGTGGGAGGGAGAGAGATGGAGAAGGAGAGAGGGCGAATGAAAGAGGAAAGAACAGGAAACTGAGAGGAAGGAAAATCACGAAGCGGAAAAGGGAATAAGTAGATGAAGATTGATCTAGTTTCCAATTGTCGTCCATTCATAGGAGAGACGTGTCGCTGGCTGGCTTGGTCACCTCTGGATGGCATTAGGGATGGGATATGTCAGGTGGGATATACCTGTGCACCTTGACAAAGAAAAATAGTACTGGTGAAATGGAAGAGAATTGAGATTTTTTTGCAAGACTACATTATAAGTATATCTTCCGGTGTTTACAGCATCTGATTCCCGTGACTGCTTGACTGGGTGAATGACTGGACTGGTTTATTCAGTGACTGATTGTTTGACTTGCTGATTGGCCGTGGCGATGTAGTATTTTTTTCTTTTGTACTAAATCACACAGCTTAGTTTCATCATACCCTTCTCTTTTTTTTTTATTGCTGCAGTTCAAGTATTTTGAGACATTTATCTACGTTCTGTCAAATTTCCTTCTCTTTCTGTTTCCGTTTTGCGTGTCATTTTAGTATTGAAGAGTTTTCGTCTGAATTAACTTTACGTACTGAAAAAAAAAATAATAATGTATGTTTCATTGATGTACGTGTTTTTTTTTTGTTTTTTTTGTGTGTGTGTGCGTGTGTGTGTAAATTTTTACCAACAACTCCTCCCCCTTTCCTCACTAACTGTAAGCAAACACAAACGAGAAATAAGTCTTGCTGACGTAACTGAAAACACAAAGACTCCCACCACAAAAATAAAATATATACATATGAAAAAACAAAAGGAAAAATAAAACGATTCAGTGCAGCAAGGCGGAAGGGTGAAGAGGAATGGGACTGGAGGGAAAATATGGTGGGAAATAATAATGTCGGAGCTGGAAATTCAAGTTGATGTTAATTGGTTAAATAAAAAAAATAAATAAATAAATTCCTCGCGGCATTATTTCATTGAGGACAGAATATATATATGAGAGAGAGAGAGAGAGAGAGAGAGAGAGAGAGAGAGAGAGAGAGAGAGAGAGAGAGAGAGAGAGAGAGAGAGCTTTAAGTTCTCTCCCGTGTGAGAATTGTTACTCTGATGCCACAACGAGATAAGTTCCTCCGCTTTCTGTGTTGCTTCCTTTGCTTCTTTATTCCATTCTTTCTTTGTTTGTCTTGGTTATTTATTTATTTATTCATCTATTTATTTATTTAGTTGGTTAGTTAGTTAGAGAGAGAGAGAGAGAGAGAGAGAGAGAGAGAGAGAGAGAGAGAGAGAGAGGGTGCACACATACATACATACATACATACATACATACATACATACATACATATACACAGAGAGACAGACAGATGACAAGGCCAAGAGTGTACGAGGAGAACTTTCCTTAAAGCAGATGCTCTACATGCTCAGGGAGGGAGAAGGAGGAGGAGGACGAGAAGAAGGAGGAGGAGGAGGAGGAGGAGTGAAAGAGAGGAAAATACTTAACATGTTTAGTTGAGACAGGAGAAATAGGATGAGTTACAGCAAAAAAGGAAGAGGAGGAGGTGAAGGAAGAAGAGGAGGAAGAAGAGGAGGAGGAAGAACACAAGTATGAAGCAGTGTACATGCTGAGAGGACAGGAGACACACGAGGGAAAGGAGGTGCCCGAGGAACAGGACGAGAAAGATTTGAATAGAATACGTGGAAACGAGTGGTGAAGGAGGAGAAGGGGAAGGAGTAGTAATAGTAACAGAATGCAAGTAGAATAGAATGAAGTAGTAGTAGTAATAGTAGTAGTAGTAGTAATAGTAGTAGTAGTATCATCATTATCATTATCATTATTATTATTACCAGAAGAAAGAAGAATAAAATATTAAAAAAGAAAAAAAATCCAATGGAGATAAAACAGAATGAAGAGAAGCCTGAGGGAGGGGCAGAAGTAGAAGCGTGGGGACGAGGAGGAGGAGGACGAGGAGGAGGAAGAGGAGGGGGAGGAGCAGGAGGAGGGGTAGGGGGAGGCTGAGGGTTCCAGTCAGCTGCGACAGGTAACAGGCATAAGCTAATTATTCCCCCGCGTCCCGAACCTCGCTAGGGCTTCCATTCAAGAGCCTTGCCTCTCTCGCCTCCCCTCCGATCCGTAACACCTCCTCTGTTGCTCCTCCAGCCACTCATGGGAATCTTGCATTGATCGACCTTCCACATCCTATTGCTCTTCACACTTGCAAGAACACATTTCTCGATCAGTGGAGTCTCCTGCCCAAAGCCTGATAGTCCTGCTCCATGCATTAAGTAGTGACGCATGTTGCCTCTCACCTGGTGCACGCTGTTGTATTCATGTGAGCTGGTAAACACTCGCAACACTTACATTAAGGTTTCATTCACTTGACCTGCCCCACTTGGTCCCCATGTGGTCCTCCTCACCACCGCCATCACCGACCCTTTCTTCCGAACTCCTGTCTCTCTCTCTCTCTCTCTCTCTCTCTCTCTCTCTCTCTCTCTCTCTCTCTCTCTCTCTCTCTCTCTCTCTCTCTCTCTCTCTCTTTTTCTCTCTCTGGTAGTGTAGTGTTAGGGAGGCGTGTCTTCACAGGAATGTTTTTTCTCGGCCGCATCGCCTGCCAGCAATGCACAGGATGCACAAAAACGGTGACTTGCGACTCAGCTCGCCAGCGTTTTCTCGAGGGGAAGACGTCAAGCAGTGAGTGACTTTTGGGTTTTTAGGGAACAAGATGTTAGAAAGAAAACACAGCGTAGGTGGAAATGTTTTGTAGCCTGCACGGCACCGGGCTGTTCAGCACAACATGCGACGGGCGAATCTGTCCTGCATGGGAATCTGGCCGCGCGGGTACCGTATCTACGGTCTAATTAAATTTAATTGATTTATAAATTCTATGGTCTTCCTATAGGCGAAAATACCGCTGATGCAAAGAGATCATTAATGCGAATGATCCTCATGGCTGTAAGCCTCTGCCTGTACGAACATTTTTAATTGATTTAGCAATTAATCATATATATATATATATATATATATATATATATATATATATATATATATATATATATATATATATATATATATATATATATATATATATATATATATATATATATATATATATATATATATTCGTCTGTATTTTGGTGCACGGTAGGAAAGCCGCACGGTAGGGTCAACAAGGCATGTCCTCACACAAGCTGCTTTTTCCCGCACTGATCGCCTGCAGCAGAACGTGTGACAGCACAACGCACTGTGCCTGTGCTGTCAGATCCCTGTGCAGCATAGATCAACCAGCCGCATCATTGCTGTTATTATTATCAGTACTATTATAATCATTACTATTTCTACTACTACGACTAATAATACTACTAATACTTACTCCAATTACTACTACTACTACTACTACTACTACTACTACTACTACTGCTGCTGCTGCTGCTGCTGCTGCTGCTGCTGCTGCTGGAAGTGTTGACATACCGGCAAGATTACACATAATACGGTTACAAGTACCGTGTATTCATTTTCTTTTTGATTATCGTTCACTGCCGCAGAATAACATCTATTCTTTTCCCTTAAATACTTTGATATTCACCTTTGAGCGACATGATGACAACTGTAACATTGCAAAAGGCTACGAACAATTGCTTTATTATATCTTGTCAATGTTCGTCCTGAGACTTTCCTCCACAGTGACGGTGATGAAGCTGTTGTCGGTATTAACTGGCTTTTAATTCCCTATATATGACCATTCGCTAAAATGTGTATTACTGGTCGGTCTTGTGCTCATAATGACATGAGTGAGTATTTGAGTGAAATGAAAAATATTACAACACACAGGTGTCTTTGTCACTGATCCTGTAATCAACCCAACCTGTTATCTGCCTCCCATCACTCCCTGGAGAGATCAGGTGGGAGACAAATAACTCTGCTTTAAGGTTTAGCCAGGACATCATCTGCTCCATTTATTTAGATTTATTTGGTGATAATGAACATGTGCGTGTGCGTATGTGTGTATTTGTGTGTTTGTTTACATGATCCTATCTTAAAATACATGGGAGAGGCTGGAAAAAAAAAAACAGGAGAGTTGGTAATGAATGAAGAGGAAGGGAGAAAGAGAGTAGAACAGAGGGGCAGGGCAGTGCAGATCAATAGATAAAGAAAGAAGACTTACAAAGGACTGTGTCTCACTGGGGAGAACGATGCAGCTACACTGGTAGACACGATCAGAGCAGGCAGGTGAGGGGAGAGGCGAAAAATATGGTACCAGGATTAATACAGTGAGAGAGAGAGAGAGAGAGAGAGAGAGAGAGAGAGAGAGAGAGAGAGAGAGAGAGAGAGAGAGAGAGAGAGAGAGAGAAAATGGGAGCGTGGAATGAACGACATAACTAACAATAAAAGCTATAGGTTGTGAAAGGGGACGGAGAGAGAGAGAGAGAGAGAGAGAGAGAGAGAGAGAGAGAGAGAGAGAGAGAGAGAGAGAGAGAGAGAGAGAGAGAGAGAGAGAGTCATCAAAGTGCCATAGAAGGTCGATCTCAACTCTATTACGACCCTTTCAGCGTAAGACAAGGGAGTCGATTAAACCTGTATTGACCCCAGAAAATGTTGGCCACTTGTTTGTTATCTGGTACGTGCCGGGCGTGAAGGAGGCGCGGCACGTGAGTGGAGGGGAGATGTGTGAAGCGATCTGGATGGAGTGTCGTTTTTTTTTTTTTTTCCTATCAGAATGCTTAGTATTTTTTTTCTCTCTCTCTCTCTCTCTCTCTCTCTCTCTCTCTCTCTCTCTCTCTCTCTCTCTCTCTCTCTCTCTCTCTCTCTCTCTCTAAATGAATTGAGGGTTTGCTGGCCAAGCGTTTGTCTTCTTATGGCACAGCTGCCCCGGAACAGTTTGGCTTTAGGAGGGATTGGGTACAAATGACGCCCTATTAATCTTAACTCACAATCTACTGTACAAGATTCTTTAGACAACGGGTATGAATCCTTGGTTGTATCTCTTTTATTAATCTGAGTGTGGCATTTGATACTGTTCATCCCACACTGAGGTCTTAACTTTAAACTTTAATTTAGGGTTGTATTTTATGTAAAATCACTAACAATCGTATACAGACCTCCTCTGCTTGCTATCATTGACGTTATAGGAGACACTCATTGCATATTAATTGCATATTGGATTTCATTTTGTTCAGTAACCTATAATACAGTTTCCAGTGCCCACGCTGTGCTGACCAGTAATTTCCCAGAGATCTCATACTTTACTCGAACTGAAAATAAAGATTCACCTTTCTAGCAAATTTAGTTGATACAAATTCAGAATGAAATTACCTCGCCATAACGTTATTTGAAAAGATTTTATTCTGGTTTTAAATAGTCTAACACAACTACGTGCTGCATGGTAAAAGACAAAGATTCATAAAGGCATAAGAATGTATTTAATGCGTCAGTAAAATGAAAGCTTCGTTGAAAGATAATATCCATGACTAGAATACTATGAATGCATGAACGAGAAACACACACACACACACACACACACACACACACACACACATACACACACACACGGCAGACGAAGCTGATATACCAAAAAAAAATAAATAATACAACAAAATGCCATTCTAAAAAATATAAAATGAAATGTAAATAAAAAAAAAAACTGAAGCAAGACTTGAAGCTGCCGTGAGTGAGGGAATGCTTACAATCTAATTCAAGACCTGATATTTATTGGAAGTTTATGTATTCACTGGAAAAAAAGGAAAATACATGCAAATATCTTAAAAGCATCATTCAGCACATATCGCGACTAAACCAACAAACGTGTTCACAACAGTTATGACGATGATGGTGGTGATGGTGATGGTAAGGATGATGATGATGATGATGATGTATCGTACGTTTCCTAATCATAACTCTCTCACAACAACAACAACAACAACAACAACAACAACAACAACATGTACTACTACTACTATTACGAAGAAGAAGAAGAAGAAGAAGAAGAAGAAGAAGAAGAGCAGTAGCAATAACAATAAAAAATTAACTTTAATAACTGTGTCATATTTCCCGGTTGAGGTCTGACGCCTATTGGACACCGTGGCTCGCAATAAGAAATGGGAAGATAATTTAGTTTGTCTTCCCTCGGCGGTCAGAGGCGGCCACTGGATGGGGAGTACGGAAGGGAGAAGGGAAGAAGGACCGTACTAGGACTAAGGGAAGGATGCATAAGGAGCGGAAGGAAGAGGAAGATGTGTATTTATATTCTCCGTTACCTTGGCGACTGGTAGAGTGAGGCAGTAAGTGGACATGAAAACGGTATTAGTTGTGTAAGATGGCAGTGATGGAGGTGGTGAAGGTGATGTTAGTAATAGGAACTGATGGTGGTGGTGGTGATGGTGGTGAGGAAAAAGGTGCTGGCGGAGATGGTGGCGGTAGTGACGGCAAGGGCGAGGATTGGTGGAGTGGTGGCCGAGATGTTGCAAGTAGTCACAGGCGTGAGAACATCCCCTTCAACTTCATGTGATGTTTTTAATGATTGATGTTACTAATTGCAACTAGTAAATCCTGAATATTCGTAAATGTTTATATGTTATACTTTTATCACCTCTCTCTCTCTCTCTCTCTCTCTCTCTCTCTCTCTCTCTCTCTCTCTCTCACTCTCTCTCTCTCCTCTCTCTCTCTCTCTCTCTCTCTCTCTCTCTCCTTTAAGAATAGAGTGAAAAAATGCACCGTTCTGAATGTGATAACTTTTTCTTTTCATTTTTCTCACCAACACATTTTTATTTAATTTTTATTGCTTATTTTTTGTCTTTCCAGCGTTTTTCCCAGATCTTCATAATGGTGTAATTCCTCTCCTTTCCTTATCCCATCTCCTCTTCCTTTATCTCGTTGAAATGTAAAGGCGCTCCTCAGAATTCCACTTTTTTTCATTTTCCTCTCGTATTTTTTTTTTTCAGCCACACTGCCACCGTTACCTTTGTCTCCTTCAACCTCTCATTTTTCTCACCGTTGTCCTAATTCTCCATGCCCTTCTCCTCCTACCCTTCCTTCCCTTCCTCTTTCTCTTCCTACTCCTACTCGATTCACCTTAACCCTCCTCCTCCTCCTCCTCCTCCTCCTTCCTCTTCCTTCTCTTCCTCCTTCTCTTTCTGTCCCTGCTTGTTCTGCTCCTTCTCCTTTCTATTCAA
>NC_087170.1:20846494-20863994 GCF_035594125.1 Scylla paramamosain | reverse complement strand
CGTGTAATTGCCTTCGCTCCTTCATTACTTCTCTTCATTAATTCCTTTGAACTACATATATTTATTCTTGTTTATAATCGGGTAAGTGCTGTTCGCGCCACCCCAGCCAGTGAGTGATGATATTGCTTATACTAAAGAGAATATATATAATGATAATGATTATGATAGTAAACATATCGACCAAAAACAAAAACTGGATCCATAATTGACATTTCCAAGCAGAAAATTGGCGTTTCCAAGCAGAAAAATGAAGGAAAACCGAGAGAGAAGCGTATTTATTTCATGAAGAGCCTTGATATCCTTCCTTTGAAACAGTTGAAGTCATGGTCGGATTGAAATACAGAAACAGAAGAAAGTTCCAAAGTTTAGTAGTTTTAAAAAATGAAAGAGTGGAGATGCCAGGTTAACTCTTGCATCAGTGAGGTGGACAGAATAGGAATGCGAATAAGTAGGAAATCTTGTGCAGCGAGGCCACGGAAAAAGGGAGGAGGCATGTTGGGACAGTCCTGAAGAGCGGTAACCATGGAAATAACGGTAGAAGATAGTAAGAGATGCAACATTGCGGTAGTGAGTGAGAAAATCAGGATAGTCAATTCGAGAGTATTTGATGACACGAAAAACTTTTGAATCCAACCTGTTTAGGAGAGCTGAGTAAGTTGAGTCTCCCCATACGCCGACCAGTCCTCCATACATTGACGGATAAGGCACCTGTATAGAATAAACAACCATTAGGAGAAGTAATGGCGGAGGAGATATAGAACACCTAATTTCATGAAAGCTGTTTTAGCAAGAGAGGGGATGTGAAATTCCCAGTTGAGACATTTAGTGATAGACAGGGGTGCGGTATCTGAGTGCCACTGCAGAACACGGGATGGTTGTCAGAAAGGTTGTGTCGAGTAGATAGATAAAGGATAGATAGATTTTAGGCATTAAACAGCACAGGGTTTTAAGTTCCCCATTCTGAGATAATAGAAAGATCAAAAGTGAGACGTTTCTTTCACTCTCCCGTGTTAGGTGTTAAAATGAACAGTGATGGGTTATTTAAATGTTACATAGGAACACACATTCTCTCTCTCTCTCTCTCTCTCTCTCTCTCTCTCTCTCTCTCTCTCTCTCTCTCTCTCTCTCTCTCTCTCTCTAAATGCAAATGAATGGATGGGAAAAAATATATCGTTTGTGCCCGTAGTTTCATTTCATCAACACATCTATTTTGCATCATTATTTTGTGTTGAATTTATGTTATGTTTTATTTCTGTATCACTCCTTTTGTTCTTTCTTTTACTTACAATACTTTTTTTTTCTTTACAATCTCATCCTTCTTTGCTACGTGAACGAAATTAGAATGGCAAGAAAGAAAAGGAATAAGACTGGAGAAAAAGAACGAATTTGCCACATAAGCTGAATCCTCAGTCTTTTGATGATGGGAATGGAGGAGGAGGAGGAGGAGGAAGAGGAGGAGAAGGGGGAATGAGAGAGATAGAGAGAAGAACTAGGGGAGAGAGAGAGAGAGAGAGAGAGAGAGAGAGAGAGAGAGAGAGAGAGAGAGAGAGAGAGAGAGAGAGAGAGAGAGAGAGAGAGAGAGAGAGAATTATTATGATGTTTATGTTGATGTTGATGATGATGATGATGATGATGATGAGGAAAAGGTGGAGGAGGAGGAGGAGGAGGAGGAGGAGGAGGAGGAGGAGGAGGAGGAGGAGGAGGAGGAAGAAGAAGAGGAAGAAGGTAATGCAAGGAAAATATTGAAGAAAAGCGTAAAAAAAGCAATACAAATTAAAAGAAAATTTTAAGAAAGCAGCAAAACTCTCTCTCTCTCTCTCTCTCTCTCTCTCTCTCTCTCTCTCTCTCTCTCTCTCTCTCTCTCTCTCTCTCTCTCTCTCTCTCTCTCTCTCTATCTATCTATCTATCTATCTATCTCGATAAATGCATCCCTTTCCTTTCCTTTCCTTTTCCTCCTCCTCCCTTCCTCTCCCCCTCCAATCCTCCCTCCCTCCCTTCCGCTCTCCCCACTCCTCAGTCTATTTCCTTAAGCTTCCTCTTACCTTTCCTTCTCACTTCCTCTCGCCTCCCCTCCCCTTCCTTCGCTCTGATACAGCGGATATGTATCTGAACTTTTACTTTGGTTTTGGGGGTTTTGGTATAGGCAGGGTAGGGTATCGGGGAGCTGTTGGAAGAGCGGAGTGCAGGAGAGGAAGGTGAGGTATGGGAGAAGCAGGGAAAACAGCTGTGTCAGAAGTGAAGGTCATGGTATGGTTAGGTGGGTGGAGTTAAAAGGAAATGCAAAGGTGAAGAAATTAGTGGAAAATGATGGTTTGTTTAATTTCTGTATAACATAGTGATGTGATGGTGGAGTGGAATTGACCAGGGACAACGAAATAAGGCGGGAAAAGGTCCATTAAAGAAAGGTCCAGAAAGAAAAGAAAGAAGGTCCAGAAAAGAAAGGTCCAGAAGAAAAGAAACCGGAAAAGGATCTTCTATGTCTATCTATCTATCTATCTATCTATCTATTCATCTCTATCTATCCATCTGTCAATCTATCTATCTATATGTATATTGCACAGTGAGATAACCCAAGAGGAGGCAGTCCAGACGAGGTGTTTTGTCTCAGTAAGGTAGCTTTTCCTGTCCCCTCGCTGTGGCCCTTTTAGCCACCCTCCGTGATGTGTAAACAATACTGCGTCAATATTCTTGCAGCTAGGCCACACTGAGATTCTTCTCCCACAAAGTGAAATAATAATAATGATACTACTACTACTACTACTACTACTACTACTACTACTACTACTACTACTAACATTAATAACAATAACAAAAACAAAAACTACAATAACCTTAATATCCCTTACGTAGAAACAGCACAGTGGTGAATATCTCAAACAGCAGGTGAGGTGGGTGGATGATGCTGGTGTATGTGGAAACACACAAAAAAAACCGTTTCACCCTTTCCTGATTCTGCTCCCCACATGACTAGATAGTGTGTGTGTGTATGTGTGTGTGTGTGTGTGTGTGTGTGTGTGTGTGTGTGTGTGACAAGCATACATTACACGATTTTCCTCAGCTGGCAAATCACAAGTGCATTTTCTTGTATTCCTTGCTCGTTTGCATAGACACACACACACACACACACACACACACACACACACACACACACACACACACACACACACACACACACAGCTACACTATCCTAAACTTTATCAACAGTTTGAATTATCGCTTCCCGTTCACTATAACGTGATTGAGCATTAACTGAACTTCAGCTAATTGGGACACAGCCAGTAATTACAAGATAGCAGCTTTGATATCTAGCTCATATGAACGGTGACTCCAAGTTAAGCTTTACAAACGTATATAGTCATACAACCTTTGATATTATTTTAACCTTTCGCTAAATTAATACACTTAGCTACCACATATTTTTTCATCAGTCTCTTTTATTATTCTTTATTATTTTTTTACCTCTTTTTCCTAATCCTTCAACAGGTATCATCAGGTGTCGTACTGAACAAAAGAACATAAGAACATAAGAAAATAAGGGAACCTGCAAGAAGCCCCCACTTATCCACTTATCCCCATCCATAAATGTGTCTAATCTTCTTTTAAAGCCCCCTAGCAGACTGATAACAATAAGAATCTATAGAACGTGCCGAATCAGCGCTTTTCCCTCTTCCTCATTTCCCTAATCCTTCAAGAGGTGTCATATGATTAATGTATAGAGTCCACATTACGTACCAAACTCTATGTCATCCCTTCCATTAACTAGTACCTACTCTGTCCCATCTCCCTTACAGGTGCTATGTTCACGGCGGACCAGAGGGAGGGACCCACGGAGTTAGCCTTCAAGTACGCAGTGTATCGAATAAATAAAGATGCCACACTGCTGCCCAACACAACGCTCGTGTACGACATCCAGTACGTGCCTCGCGACGACTCCTTCCACGCCTCCAAGAAAGGTGAGGCGAGGCTAAAGGTGGAGGTGTGGTTGTCGATATGTGCACTGTCTCTCTCTCTCTCTCTCTCTCTCTCTCTCTCTCTCTCTCTCTCTCTCTCTCTCTCTCTCTGTGTGTGTGTGTGTGTGTGTGTGTGTGTGTGTGTGTGTGTGTGTGTGTGTGTGTGTGTGTGTGTGTGTGGTCATACAATAAACTACATCACTGTTTCAGGCAGACCGCCTTATGTTGTAGTCAAAGACAAAAGTAGAGCAATATACACTAATGTACACTAATGTAATGACTCAAGGATATGCTTTTAACATCAAGTAAATCTATTGGACTATCGTATGACAATGTACAATATATATATATATATATATATATATATATATATATATATATATATATATATATATATATATATATATATATATATATATATATATATATATAATTTATGCACTTATTTATTTATTCATTAATCTATTCATAGATAGATAAATAGATAGATAGATATCGTGCAGAGCGCCAGGCCTGCTGCAAACACTAATACAACTAATGATAATGGTTAGTGTTCATGTTAATGCTAACAGCGTCTGGTGATGTACTCGTATGTATGAGTTAGTGTTGCGAATTACTGGATCCACACACTCATGAAACATGGTGCAGACCAGACACTCATAAAATATGGTGCTCTTCTGGGCAGCAGACAGATTACGATTGTGAACGTGTGCAGCCGTGCATTTCAAACACTGGCTTAAAACTGACCAATCAGATCATGTACATGACTGAAAGAGTCTGAAAAGATGTTAGAGAAATAGTTAACATAAATACAGTAGTAGCAGTAATATGAATAGCAGTAGTATCCAGATATCTTAGTATTGAGACCTGACAACTCAAAAAAAATTGTTAATGAAAATTTGAAAATGTAGGATTCATACGTTGCCAAGAACATGTATACAGTGCACCTCGGTTGTTAACATCACGTGGTGGTGCTTGGCCATGTTCTGCAGTACTTATGCAAATGGTATGAGAGACGTAACTTAGTTAGCATGTACTGCTTTTGATAGCGAGGCGAAAAGGAGTCGAAGCAGTGTGATGAATAATGTATGCAATATGATTAACTTCACATGCATCGCACAAAGGAAACCCAACGATGTAGTGAAGGACTGAGCTCTTGTGTTGCAAATGAGTACCTGCACCGGATCGACCAACTCTTCTTTATGCCCGCTGAATGTGATTAACACAGACAGTTATGCAGAAAGCAGCTTTATAGAAAGAGTGAACAACAGATGGGAATATAATTTAGCAAATCTACCTTCTAGTATTAAGAACACGTGGAAGTTGTTCTGCGCGTCATGACTCAAGGTGAAATTAGAGAACAGACACATGACACTAGTTAACACGTGTGGGGTAGAAATGATGAAAATGACTTGGTGTAACAGGTTATGATTGTTGAAGTGGAAAGAAGAGTAGCAATATGAAGTCCAGAGGAGCAGCCAGAAAGCAGAGGGCTTTTCTTAGTAGCAGAGGTCAGTCCTGCTTGGCTGGCTGCCACCAGCTGATGGAGGCTGACCCATTAAACGTGGAACATGCACTTCCAGGGTGATAATGATGTTGATGATGATGATGATGATCAAATATGGCACCACTGATACAGAATTATTACAATAACAGAAGTAACACTAAAAAAAAAAATTCCTTTGTAAATATAAACCAAAAAATCCAGTGATAGTGGCGTATATCATGAAAACCACAGTAGAATTAAAGAAATCCCCAACGGCCTCAACAACAGACATCCTGAAACATATTTATTGTCAGATGTTTAAAATTTCTGCACAAAAGAGATTCATCAACATCAATTGTAAAAAAACAAAACACGCTAAGAATTTTATCAATATAACTAGGACTTTAAATTAAGGCTAAATACAAATTAAGAAAACTAAGTAAATGACCCAATAATGGATGGAAAGCGCAGACAGCTCCTAAGACTTCAATTCAACATAATATACTCAGAGTTATGGTGAGGACAAGCGGCTTGAAAATCAAACAACTGAAAACTTTGCAAGCAGAATTTAGCAGAGACTGGCACAGTGACGCAGCATGTCGAGAGTGTTGGAAAGCTTCAGATCCGCAGCGAACTTGCTCGTGTGGAGTTTGATAATGAAAAATAGATACTTGACAAAAAGACTGATAGACTGGCAGACAAACAAATACATAAATATAAATAAAGATAGACAGATAGATAAACAGGTCTTGAGAGAGAGAGAGAGAGAGAGAGAGAGAGAGAGAGAGAGAGAGAGAGAGAGAGAGAGGAGAGGAAGGAGAACAGTACACACTCATCATGGTAATCCTCATCATTGCATTATTGTCATTATTATTGGCAGCACATCGTCACAGTTATTGTCATTATCATCAACATCTTAACTGTCACCACCGTTGCCATCATTCTCTGTATACTGGAAGTGTTACAGTCATCATACGTGCCAGTAGATTACTCTTGTCAGTACGCACTAAATTACATTCAGTTCAATAAGCAGTAGAAAAAAATAAATAAATAAAAATCGTTACCATTAAGTCATTTCCCATTCTCTTAATGTTGAGTTCACGAAGCTTTGTGCGTCACTTAATGTTTGAATGAAGCAATAACTACAAATGAATACACGCATCACTATTACAAACCCGTAACTAAAAAGATTAGTGGAATGGGAAGCAAACCTCAAACAATTTGTTAATGCAGAACTCACACACGTTGACATGAGCGAAAGTAAATTTGGTTTGAGTGCACCACTGCAATGTTGTGTGGCCTGGGACGAGCACGGAATAAAGGTTTCTCTCTGTCAGCTCTCTAGAAAACACTGACAGCGACAAATACACACACACACACACACACACACACACACATACACACACAGAGCGGTACTGACTTTACTTCAGGCTATTTATCATGTCCAGTCTCTCTCTCTCTCTCTCTCTCTCTCTCTCTCTCTCTCTCTCTCTCTCTCTCTCTCTCTCTCTCTCTCTCTCAACTTTTATCCCGTCATTCTTCGTCTTTTCCGTTTCGTTCAGGTCTTTTTATCTCCATGATAACATTCCTCATATAATTTCTGCAATTTTCTTTATCAGATTTTTCTTCATCTTCCTTCTCCTTCCTTGTCATCCACTCCAGCTGTCTTGTTCACCATTCATCTCTCTCTCTCTCTCTCTCTCTCTCTCTCTCTCTCTCTCTCTCTCTCTCTCTCTCTCTCTCTGTTCTATTCATCACTTATGTAGACAAACAGTCACGCTATGTATGAAACTACACCCACAAAAACCATCTTAGGGTGTTTTTTTTATTTTTTTTTATTAAGCCACATTTCGAACAGGAAAAGTTAAACCATCTTTACTGAAAACCAGAAGACATCCTGGTAGCAACACTCGCAGAAGAAGAAGAATGGTCTCGTAAGGGGGAAGGACAAGGGGAAATATGAGAAGGGGCGAGGAAATGCGAGGGCAGTGGTGTAAGTACTGTAAACCTGAAGTAGAGGGAGAGGGAAGAAAAAGGGTAAGTTTTGTAAAGGTGAATGACTCATAATATTTGGGATGCTGGAGGACAGAGAGAGAGAGAGAGAGAGAGAGAGAGAGGGTGGGGGAAAGAGAGGAGAGCTGTCTGGTATTGAGTTCAGAAGGAATTTGGAGTGGAGTTGGAATAAGCTTTGAAATGAACGTCCCAACTTCAGTGGTCGACGTTTTGAAAAGGTGTATATCTTGTTAAAGGACTGTTTGATGAGGACATGGGAGCAATTTCACGAGAGCAACACATTGAAAGACAGATTTTCTATTGGGTTTTATAACTAGGGGAAGAAAATTATAGGTTTTTGTGACTGCATGAAAGAAAATTATAGGTTTTTATGATTAGGTGGAAGAAAAGTAGAGGTTTTGTGATTAAGTGGAAAAAAAAGTGTAGGTTTTTATGATTGGGTGGAAGAAAAGTGTAGGTTTTTATGATTGGGTGGAAGAAAAGTAGAGGTTTTTGTGATTAAGTGGAAAAAAGTGTAGGTTTTTTATGATTAGGTGGAAGAAAAGTGTAAGTTTTTATGACTAACTGGAAGAAAAGAGTGTCATAATGCGATTCCCCAATTACAACTTAGAAAGCAGACGTCAAGGCTTAATATATCTACATGACAGTACAAAATAGCCATAAAGATAGAAGGTCACTCACATTAAGAAGCAAATATAATACAGAGAATTAAAAACATGTAGGTCAGTCATATAAAAACACAAATATGATACAGAGACGCAATATCCCGTGCAGTTTCATATACGAATTCAGTGCGAGACAAAATTTTGTAGGAGAGACTCTCAGCAAGAAGCATGTTCCAATTTTTCGGCAAGTGGCGCAAGGGACAGTGATGGAGTGTGTACTGCGGGGCCTTTGGAGAGCACCCTAAAGGAGCAGTGTTCTGAGGCACAGCGAGGGAAAAAAAGGTACACATGAAAATAACAGAAAGGAAAATAAACTTCGCGGATCCAAAGGCACAGGCAGGTAAGAAACTCAATGAATTCATAATGGAGAAAAGTTTCCAGTAAGAAATAAAAAGAAAAAAAAACTGCAGTCACTGAATCTAGGAAATATTTTCGAAAAAAAGGAAAAAAGGGTTGGTGAAACATCATAGCAAGGAGGAGTAAAATGTTTCTAAAATTATTAATGAATACAGAAAGAAATTGTTTGTTTCTTATGCTGTTAATTATCACAAAGGGAAACTGAGAAACGTTAAAGACATACGCTTCAGGATGTGTGTGTGTGTGTGTGTGTGTGTGTGTGTGTGTGTGTGTGTGTGTGAGAGAGAGAGAGAGAGAGAGAGAGAATTACATCAAAGGAAGACGGATAATAATGAGATATTTAGGAGCAAATCATCTCTGTCTTCTTAGGAATGTTCTTTTTCCCTTTTTACCTGGAACATTGTCCTGGAGAGAGAGAGAGAGAGAGAGAGAGAGAGAGAGAGAGAGAGAGAGAGAGAGAGAGAGAGAGAAAGAGAGAGAATTTATGGCGCGATAGGACACCATTATAAGAAAGTGGAGAAGGGAAAGCGAGCACCAGATAAAAGAGGATACCATGGAAACACCAGGTAGTTTTAGGCAAAAAGCAAAAAGCGACAAGGGAGCTGAAGAAGAAAACTAAATAATACGTTCTTCTTTTCCTTGTTTAACGAAAGGGCTGAAATTGCTTATGGAATCTTAAACTACACTGGCATTACCGCGATTACCTTAGCAGAGAGAGAGAGAGAGAGAGAGAGAGAGAGAGAGAGAGAGTAGATATTCATATAATCACCCATGAAAAGAATGAGGAGCTCCACCTCAGGCCTCATTCGGAGCGTCGACTTGTCTGCTTTTCTCTTCCTCTCAGTTCCTCACGTTTTGCTTCCCTTCGCCTACCCTATCTCTCTCTCCTTGCAGAGTATTGACCACTGAGAAAAGGGACGGAGAAAGACGGAGGAGGAGGAGGAGGAAGAGGAGGAAGTGGTGGTAGCAGTGAAGGCAGAGGAAGGAAAGAAAGGAGGAAAAAGAGGCGAAGGGAATATTAAATAGAATTACTTGTACAGAGGATAAGCAAACAATAACATCAGATCTTTTGGACAGCATAACAGAAAGTCCCTCCCAATCCACCAATGCTTGTGTTGCCATCGGAAGGGTTGGAAGAAGTACATTACAGTGTGGAGGTAAAAAGAAAACTTGCTTGAAATGTGAAAATATAAGACAAGTAATATAAAACAACGTCACAGTGCATCATAACAGTACAAGAAGAAAATGAAGACTTTATTGCTCATACTGAGAATTTGTCTTGTCTTGTCCGAAGTGTAAAAGAGAAGATAAGATTAAAAACACTATCAGTCATGGATATCTCTACAATCTAACACAAAAGAGAAAAGATTCATCCATACCCCCAACAATACAAGTACAGTGTGGTAGGCAGGAGTGGCGCAGAAGCCTTGTCTGGCCCTTTCATGGAATAAGCAGCCAATCAGACCCCTGCTTTGATCACTCCACTGTAGTAACACACTTTGCCTACCGGGACATTGGAGATTACTACAGTCGCCGCAGGATTTAGAGGCCGCACTCCCTGCCTCCTCCCTGAACTGTTAGGTGACTTACGATGCTCTTGCTTCTTCCAATATTCTTTTATATTTAAGGTATTTTCAGTCATCGTATCAGTTAACCGTACCTTAACCTGGTTTACGAAAACATTAATACGAATATAACAATAATAGAACATTTTTGGGATTACATAAGCAAATTATTGATATGACTACATTCACACGACTGTAGAATTACTTTTGTTGTTATTTGTAGTTATTTATGTATTTACTTATCTATTTATTTTAATTTATTCATTTATTTACTTATTTATTTATTTATATTCGTTTCATCCACAGTCACGGGAAGCGAGAGGCCGTATAACTGTGTTTATGAAAGAGAGGCCAGGTCTTTTCACGGCACATTTCTCTGTTAATGGAAGTTGTTTTAAAGTTTTTTTCCTTTAGTGTTAGTGGCCGTTTCATTTATTTACCGAAACAACAGAAACTACTGGAAAAAGAAATACAATAACAAAATAAAACACATTACTAGCGAAGGGAGTGACGGCTGGGAAAACACTGGGTGACTGCAGGGAGTATTCAAGATTGTGGCGCGCCCCGAGGCAGTAGCGAGGCAAGTGACGGCCAGACTCTGAGACCTTCACCAACTGTTTTCTCACTTTTTGTTGATGTCACTTGTCTCATTTCTGAAGGAAGCGCGACAGTTGCGACTTCGTGCTGACTTTACTACTTTTTATTTAATGTACCTTACTTGCATGTTGTATTTATGTTTCCACGCATCGTGCAAATTAAATTCAAAACTCCAAACGCAATGTAAGCGAATGTATGTGAACCTTTACCCTTAACCCTCTACCCTGGCTCTTAATATCAGCCTCGCCGCCCAGAGATCTTGAGCGTTAATCCTCATATTTAGTAAAGTGAGCCTTGCTGTCGAGGGAGTTAGCGGATTACTGCATCCTTCAGGGAATTAAAAGTAAGTTACATAAAAGAAGATTACAGTAAAGTAAGACCGCACATTTTTCAAAGAATTGCAGCCTGGGAACATGAAACTTTTGTCTTTCTGTACAATGTCCATCTAAATGACTGAGCCAGAATGTGTGTGTGTGTGTGTTAAAGCAGGGAGGGACAGTTCACCTGGCGAGGTGGTTCGAGCTGCACCTGGGTCGCTCTCAGAGGAAAAGGGTACGAACACCGCGACTTAGGCACAAGTGACGCCAGGTGGTGGACCCAGGTCAGATGAAACTCTCGACGTCTTACTTTTTAAGGAATGTGAACTGGGAGGAAGGATGGTCTGTGCAACCCCCACCGTGTGTCTGTGTGTGTGTGTGTGTGTGTGTGTGAAACAGGAGAAGAGGAGATGGGGGTAGTGGTTGCGGTCGCGGTGAGGAGGCGTAGGAGGAGAGGCAGGTGTGGGAATGAAAATTTAATCTCCGCAAAGTCATGTCAGATCCGAATTAAGTCAGGTGGAACAATTTAAGGTTAAAATTATCCTTCCGTCTGAAATCTCATGAATTCGGTTCCTTGCAGGCCACACACACACACACACACACACACACACACACACACACACACACACACACAGACACGCTACACGGCACACAGGAATTATTTCACACCTCGTCCCATTTCCACTACCGGCTGTCCCTTCCCCATGTTTCTCTGTCCTTTTAATTCCCCCGAAAAAGTCTGTGATTGTGTGTCTTTTTGTTCCGTTATAGAAAGCAGGAGAGGAGAGGTGGTTACACAATTTATACATAAAACGAAAAAAAATGTTCTCTTTCTATTTATGTGTATTTCCTTCTCTGTCTTTCTCTTTGTCCATCTCCCTGTCCGACTGTGTGTTTGTACCATTGAAACAAATTATGGGACCATTAAAAAGCGTGTTGTGAGCAAGGTTGTGGCCCATAACGGCGTCATAATCGGGTCTCATTCACCACCTAATGATCCTGAAAGGTCGCTATTATCGCGCACATAACTCTGAAACACACACACACACACACACACACACACACACACACCGCTCCGTAGCTCTGTGTAGTGTCTTCGCTGTCTCTGCCAACCTCGTACAGGTCTCTATGAATTTTTCACAAACGGTGAGTGGTTAGTTTGTGTGTGTGTGTGTGTGTGTGTGTGTGTGTGTGACCCCAGCCTTATTCATAAAACAAAGTCTATTAGCTCTGTGCTCTTCCCGGGAGAGTCACAAGTGGTCATGACCATTATAAATTACACACACACACACACACACACACACACACACACACCAAACATGCTTGTTGAAATATATTTTACGTTAATAACAATAACAGTGATCAGCCACGAGCGTATGGACGAGTGTGCCTCATTGGTAGAGTGCTCCTCTGCTGCAATGACGGCTGATATGTACGGCAGGAACGAATGAGGAAAATTACGGGAAGTATACTTGACGGTCGTTGATGATGAGGTGTATTCAGCACTGGCAGTACTTCAGGCTTGTTAGGTGAGAGTAGCAGTCATAGAGAGAAACGTGGAGCTGTTCCTGTTATTGCTTTTAGTATCATTGTCTTGGATATTGGAGAACTAAAACTTATCATGTCGTTTTAGGTCGATAATGTGACTGTAGGTAATAAAGGAAGCACGGCATGATAGGGTTTTTTTTTTAGTGTAATGTTAAAGCAATAAGTTTAAACTACGCTTGTTCCCATAATATTTAGCGTCAGTTCTATAATGAAGCTGCGGCTCAATGACCATGGGCCTCGTAAATTACTTATCTATCTGTTAATGTTTTATAAATGCATTCATGATAGCACAATAAAGACTAGAGAGAGAGAGAGAGAGAGAGAGAGAGAGAGAGAGAGAGAGAGAGAGAGAGAGATTTTTCCAGTAATAAATTCGTCTCAGGTTGTTTGTTACCATCTCGACCCTACATCATAATTAGTCACTGTAAAGAGACTCATTAGGCATACTCTGCACAATATAATAATAATAACAGTGAAAACAAAAACAAAAAATACCTTCCCTTTTGGACCGATCTCAGTGACCTTCCACGCAACTGTTCTGTTCTTCATGTGATGCTTCTGTGAGGCGGTAAGCTGATGGAGGCGGTGGATGGTTGAGTGTTGCTGCCTGCGAGAAGATCAGGGGGTAGACATCACAAGCCTCACGAGACTATGAACCTCGAATTTTCTTTATCCTACACATATAATGAAAGTTTATTATTCAAACACACACACACACACACACACACACACACACACACACACACACACACACACACCTTTTGCATCTCTGAGGAGGGTCGTTTGTTTCTGGAGCAACATTAAATTATGAAATGTAGTAAGAGCTTTAAACACCTAATTTATTTATCATCCTCCTGCTCTTCCTTCTCCTCCTCCTCTTCATGTGCTTGATTAACTGTTGCCTTCCAGAAAAATCCTACTTCAGCCTGCCCCAGCAACCCTAGTCATCCACACTTCCCCCTTACCTCACCTCACCTACACTAACATTCATATCCTTCATTGCCTCTTCACTCACATTTCTCATAAGTTCCAGGCATAGCATTTTTATTTCAGATGATATGGCTTTTTATTTTCCGGTTAGCTGTGGATGGCAGGATGGCTGAGGGACGGCAGAGGGATGGCAGAGGGATGGCTGAGGGGTGATTGAGGATGGCTAGGTTAAGTGGAGTCTTCGCCTGCACTATCTATTCACTTCTATTGGTCATTGGCGTGGGGCAGTGAAGACAAACAGCAAAGTTAAGACTATAAAGACCAATGGTGTCCGTAATCCCGTGTAATCGTTTGTAATCCTCCTCCTACAGTCTTCCTCCTCCCTCTCTCACTACCTCCTCACACCTTTCCTTCCCTTCCTTCTCTTCCTCTTACTATTCCTCGCCGGCTTCCCTGCTTCAGTGTTCCTTGGCTGTGTTTGCTTGGAAGTGAGTTAGCAAGGTTAGCATGTCTCACACAACACAAGGATTTAGTTATGGTGGCGTTACGGTCGTAATATGTTAAAGCAACTGTCTCTGTCTCTCTCTCTCTCTCTCTCTCTCTCTCTCTCTCTCTCTCTCTCTCTCTCTCTCTCTCTCTCTCTCTCTCTCTCTCTCTCTCTCTCTCCCTATCATAAACCTACACTTCATAAAGCAATTTCTCCGCATTTCACTCACTCCCTCACTCATTCAGACACACATACACACACACACACACACACACACACACACACACACACACACACGTCTAGTCATGATGAAATGGAAACAAATGAAAGAGAATGACATCGATTTTTTTTTTTTCTTTCCAACTTCGTGGATGAGATGGAGAAACAGAAGGAAGGCAGAAGGGCGGCTGGTGGGGAGGGAAGTGTGGTTGGAATAGTTACTGGAAGGAATTAAAAATGTACTGTAGGCGAGAAGAAAGTGTTTTCCGATAAGTACTGGCTTAAGTTAATGGGGGCAGCTGACGAGGTGTTGAGGGCCGTAAAATTACCAAATAAACTGAATTTCGTAGCATGCCTCCCTTTGTTTCCTTTCCTTCCATTCCTTCACATCCGAAAGTCAAGCTACATTTTCGACTTAAAAGAAAAATTCGTACTTTTTGTAATCCAGCCTTGTTTTCATCAGCTTTCATTCAGTTCATTAAATAAGATAATCATATTTCTCCCTCACTTGGCATAAAATGAAACGGTGTACTTTTGTAATCATACCTCTTCATTCAGTTCATTGGAAGGTTAATAATAAAACTATTCCACCTTCACTTGGCAGCTTAAGAGCAGATCCACTTCGGCGTGCAGGTGGTATTCGGCCAATCAAACTGTACTTTTGTAATTGTACCTCTTTCATCACCTATCATTCAGTTCATTGGAATGTTAATAATAATCCTATTCCACCTTCACTTGGCAGCTTGCGAGCAGATCTACTTCGGCGTGCAGGCGGTATTCGGCCCGTCAGACCCATTGCTCGGCTCACACATCCAGTCCATCTGCGACGCTCTCGACATTCCCCACCTGGAGGCGCGCCTGGACTTGGAGCCTGAGTACAAGGAGTTCTCGATCAACCTTTACCCGAGCCATGAGGTGCTCAACCGCGCCTTCCAGGATGTGATGACCTTCCTTAACTGGACCGAAGTGGCCATCATCTACGAGGAGGATCTGGGTAAGTTGCGGGGAGCGGAACTGAAGGGGAAAGGAAGGTGATGAAGGAAAGGTTAGAATGTTTAAGAAAGAGGAGTTGAAGGGAAAAGGAAGGAAAGGGGAGCAGGTGAAGGGAAGGATGTGTAAGAGAGAGAGAGAGACGGATGGAAAAAAAAAAGGAAGGGAATGGGAGGAGGTGAAGGGAAAGAGAGGTTGTGTATGAGAGGAGCTGAAATGTAAAGGAAAGGAAAGGGGAGGAGATGAAGAGAAGAACAGGATGTGTAAAAGAGAGAGAAATGGTGAAAGAAGACCAGATGAAGGGGAGGAGAAGAAATGTAAGAGAGAGATGGTGAAAAAATAGGAAATAGAATGAAGACAAAAAAAAAAAAAACGAGGGAAATGAAAGGAGCTGAAAAAAAAAAAAGTATGCGTAGGGAGAAGAGAAGATAGAGAATGGCATAAAAAAAGAAACAGATAACAAAAAGAAAAGACGACGATTAATGAATGGGAGTGGATAGAAAGGAAAACGGAGCAATAGAGTGGTGAGATTACTGAATGAGTGGTGTGGAGGGAGAGGGAGACATGAGAAGTGATGTAATTACAGAAGAGGGAGGAGTCTATTAAGAAACTTGAGAGAAGCAATATAGCAGAGGTTTACTGAACAATGATCTAGGGTTACGTGAGATTCATACATTTTTCCCCTTTTTTTCCATTTTTCCCCATCTCTTCATAGTGCCACATATTCTTCCTTAATTTCCTAGTCTTTTTTTTTTCATTTCTTTCCCTCTTCTTATCGTATTCCATTCGTATTCTTCCTTAATTTCCTAGTCTTTTTTTTTCCATTCCTTTCCCTCTTCTTATCGTATTCTTTCGTGTTCATGTCTCTTGTTTTCCTTCTTCTCCAGGTCTCATTAAGCTCCAAGAACTTGTCAAATCTCCCCCGAGAGAACACATGGAGTTCATGATCCGCCAAGGAACTCCAGAGAACTACCGTGACCTGCTGAAGGAGGTGAAGCAGAAGGAAATTTACAATGTTATCGTCGACACAAAGCCAGAGAACATGAACCACTTCTTGCGAGGGGTAAGTAAAATGACATTGCATTTGTATTAGTGTTAAGTATTCGTGGAAGAGAGAGAGAGAGAGAGAGAGAGAGAGAGAGAGAGAGAGAGAGAGAGAGAGAGAGAGTGTGTGTGTGTGTTTCCCTCTGAACCCTTCCGCAAATTTACAGCCAATTAATTCCCCTTCGTTACTTACTCTTCTTCCTCTCCAGAATTTTCCCCCTCTCACTCGTAGTACACATCCATCCTTATCCCTCTCCCTGTGCTCGTCTATCCCGCTTATGTTGGGGTTTAAAAGAACTCTCTCTCTCTCTCTCTCTCTCTCTCTCTCTCTCTCTCTCTCTCTCTCTCTCTGGTCAGGGCCGCTGTCAAGAAGATGGGAAGAGAAAATATAAAACAGCAGGAGAGTAGAAGAAATGAGAGGATGTGCAAAGGGAACTTGTGTAGAAGGAAACTGTGTGACAAAGTAAAGGGACTGGCTGATAAGCTAAGCCATTCATTAAAAGGTAACGTGAGTGAGGAAGGATGCACGTATGTATGTAGAAAGAGAATAGAAAAATAGAAGGAGGGGGTTTGTATGAAGAGACCTAAGTGAAGGAAACCAGAACGCCACGGTGAAGGAATGATGTAAAGCCACTACCAGGGGAAGAAAAAGGACAAAAAAACGGAATTTCACATCAGCAGTGGCGATACATTCTGGCGCTGTGCCTGTCTTGCTTGCGGCTGCACGTTTTCTGTGAGCAGCGCACACTGATGTTAACCTCCAGCCCATTTTATGTTGCCTTGTTGCTCACTCGTGCCTGATGATGATGATGATGTTGATGATGATGATGGTGATGATGATAAATGTGACGCAATACAAAAATTAATAGCAATAGTTTATAGTACAAAAAAATAGAAGACTATAATTGTATTGTTTATATTTGGGTGCTTAACTTTGTACCAGTGAAAAACCTGAATGCGCCTCCTTTTTTCGACTAAAGGAAATTAAGCAAATAATGAAGGCAACGGTGTACAAATCTTGACTGATGAAAGTGAGGGAAAATTCATTGACTTAAGGGAGGAGATCCTTCTCTCCTATCCTTTTATCTCACATGTTTGAGAGAGAGAGAGAGAGAGAGAGAGAGAGAGAGAGAGAGAGAGAGAGAGAGAGAGAGAGAGAGAGAAAGTCAACCATACATGTAAACAAAGGGAAGGGGAAAAGGAAGAGCATGATGGATGTAATGTTCTCACCAATGACGAATGTTCCTTGTCTGTAGTCGTCATACTTTTCCAGAGACAGTTTCAGTGCAGCAGTAGTGGCTCACACACACACACACACACACACACACACAC